>NW_006799975.1:862822-868596 GCF_000485575.1 Poecilia formosa
CATGCAGGGGCCGATGGGGCCGTATCTCAGCCGTGCATCTCTGTATTCACTCAACCAGCCAATTATCCATATATCTACATCAGAGCATTTACAGAAAACTGTGGCGTCTAATCGTCCAGCTGTAAGGTAAGCCTGTTCACGTGACATCATTGTACCCCTTCAGTATTTTCCTGGATGTATCAAGAAAATTGTTACAATACATCCCTGGACCAGATGCTTCGGAAACACCAGCTAAGTGTAGAGTAGCTTTGCCTCCAAGTGTTTTAACTCGATAAGCTACATTTTTCTTTTGAATATTTCAGGAATGTTTTCCAAAAATCCAAAAGGCAAATTTTCCACAACTAGTTTGGAGTTACATTTCTCAGGAAAAAAAAAGCACTAATAATGAATGAATAGGTGGGTGTGCACTGTATTTGTGTTTACTTATTTGGTTATTTAAGAATCCCCATTAGTCTCTACTTCAGTATTATTTCTGGGGTTCATGTCAGCTTTACTTTAAGAGTCCATTATCAACATTCTTAAAAAGACATAAAGGTATTTCTTAAGACACCAACAAAGTAAAATTAAACATAAAATTCAAATCAACTACTTAAATAATTTACAAACATTACAGGAAGACATGAGAAAATACCTCACCACACAAACCTTTTCAACCATACCAGAACTTAAAATATACTGAAAGATAAGTGCAACAATAACAAACTACAAATGTAAATTTAAACATTATATCAGGTCAATATTAAATCATTCTCCAATATACCTTTTCAAAGAATTTTTTTAACATTTCCATGATCAACCATCAATGTCATTTCAGAAGGCAACATATTCCAAAAGGAAACAGCTCTGTTTTTTCAGAGTGCTGGTTCGAGGCAGAGGTCATGTGAAAGTGATAATAGAGGTTCATCTTGTATTAAAAAATGTCTGTTGTAGGTGGGTAACAACTATGAGAAGAACTAAACGGTTCAAATTTTATGCACAGAGAAAAGAAGACATGTTAGTCTGTCACGGACTTTCACCCAGGACAGGCGCTGACACATAAAATTAACATTAGTTTTAAAATGACATCCAAGTGCTAAGTGATAAACCACTCAGTTTATCCAGATGTCTGTTCGAAGCACTTGACCAAAAAGCAGAACAGCATTCAAGTTGACACAGTACCAAAAGTTGTATTACAAATGTTTTTATTTCAAGAGACATAAAATGCGCCTTATGCCAGATTATTGTGATAGTTCTGCTCATTTCAGTCACCACCTTATTAATTTGTTTAGACCATAAAAGAATTTCATCTATTACAACACCCAATGACTTAACTTCTTTAACTTGGTATATTAATTGTTTTTGGCCAGAAAAAAATCAAACCTTTGAGCATACACTTTGTTTTTGAAGCAATCAGGTTTAACTTGTTGTCCCACTCTGAAATAGCCTGCGACTCATGTTATGTAAATAGTTTTGACATCAGCATGTACAGTTATGGATGCCTTGTCTAGTACAAAATATATGTCATTCACAAATATGCTTTAAAGCAGAGGACCCAGTAGCTACGTTGAGTGATTCTGCATGGAGGGGTTATGATCTGAACAAATTCCATTAAACGTAACACACTGATTAGTGTATTAACAATGATATCACCTTTTTTTTCTTTTAAAAGAATTTAAACCAGATTTGTTTTTATGTGGTGCCTCATGTACTTCACAATTTACAGTCACAGTTCCTCTTCTTTCTCCTTCCGCTGAAGTTATGTTCGATGTCTGTAAGACCTTTTGAAACCCCCCACTCTGCCAATATAACAAACACAAGCAGATTTCAAATAATTCTGGCTGCACTTGAACACCCCACAGCCACTCTTCCTTATTGTCCACTTTAATTAGGCAGAGTTGGGCCAGCACTCGCTACGCTGCCATGGCAGAGTCACTTGAACTGTAAACCACACTGGCAGTTTATGAGTTTCCACTTTCCTGGATTTAATTATGAACTCTGAGTTGCCTGAGAATTTGCTGAGAAACATGTTACAATGTTTTATGTTTTGAACTTCACTGTAGGACAATAGAGATCACTGCAACCATGAAGGAAGAGCAGGTCAGGGAGGACAGTCTGCATCTGTTTAAATCTTATGTTTCACTTTGAAGCAGACATCTTTAGAGACAGACCAGCTCAGTGTTTTCAACAGATTGGATTTAACTAGTTAAACCAGCTCATCTAAAGCTTACCCCAGTACTGCATCTATTCACAGCTCCTCAGTCGATAAAGTCTCATGTCTATGAATCATATTAATCACTTAATCTTTGCATCTTGAACTATTATTGGCACTATCTCTCAACCATAGACAACCATGTTTTATTGTGTTTACTCTCTGTAACAGTTTAGATTTAGATTTGTGATTCTCTGCATCAGAACTTCAGGGACGACCTGCATCACTCTACCAATCCTTAACTACAGTCAATTTCAATAAATTAGAATATTTATGAAAAATTCATGTATTTCAGTAACTCAGCTCACAAATTAAACACATGATACACATTAATTCTCCACAAACTGTTTTAAAGCTTTTATTTGTTAGTGATGATAATTTGTTGTTTAGAGCTAATGAAAACAACTTGATGCAGAACTATGAGTCTAATGAAAAATATGTTTAATACCTGCCTAAGTTGTTTTCAAAATCTGACAAACGAGCCTCATCAGTACCCATATTCTAATTTATTGAATATGAATGTAAATGTTAATGTGAGATGGAGATCATTCAGATGGCGCTAATATTAATTCAATAACCAGGATGTGGAGTTTAACGTTCCTGGGACATTCATGGCAGGAGGCGCTGCGCTCCATGTGCCCCAACCGCAGTAATCAATGTTACTGGTCAGTTCACACTAGCTTATAACAATTTAAGTGCATTTACTTATTACAGTCAATTTCAACAAGCTTGGTGACATTACATAAAACTTCACTATCCTAAATCAATTTCACACCCAGAAGTCAGACAGCTTTTAGCAACTTTAACTTATCCTGATATGTTTTTTTAGATTCAACTGTGAATTTTTGAAAGCTAGAAGTTTATGCTTTCAGGGAGGCAAAGATGGTACCAGAATATTTGATTACTTTCAAACTAACAAACAAATCAATAAAGCATGATGCAACTTGGATGTAACGTGTAACGTAACACTTTATAGAAATGTAGTGAAGTACAAATTACAGATACTTATTGTAAAATGTAGTGGAGTAAAAGTCAAAAGTACCCACAATTAAATCTACTTAGGTCAAGAACACATACATGAAAAATGTACTTAAGTATAGAAACACAGTACTTGTACTTCGTTACATCCCAACACTGATTACATGTCACACTGCTCAAGTTCACACTTCTGAGGTGAATTAATATTTCACAAACTCAAAGGGAAAAAAACCTGCAAAACCCTGCAAATAACATGGAAGGTGAACAACAGAGAGTCATACAATGACTTAACTGGTGTATAAATACAGACAGAAGTGAAAAGTGGGACAAGGAACAGGTGAGTCTGATTCACTGAAAGTAGGAACAGCTGCCACTAGGTGGAATAAACTCAGGACATCGAGGGCTCATGAAACAATCAGTTAACAGTGCATTAGTTTAACATCAAAATTTACTAAAAAGCAAATGAAATGTTAACATTAAACATCCCAAAGCTCATAGATTATAACAGCTGACATGTTCCTATATTTACCACACCAGTCATATTGATGAGTCTTATTCTGATGGTCCCAAGGGGCCTTTGACCTCTAGTGAGCATCACATTCTGTCTCTGAGCTGGGTCTGCTGGGAGGCAGGCAGCAGCCTGACAATGTTTTCTTTCTCACTGCAGAATGATGGATCTAAACTGCTTTGGAAATAACCTGTTAGCCTTTCCAAGACTGGTTGTTGCCTCATTGCTTATGTCTTTCAGTATTTGCATTGTTTTATTACACACATGGATGCTGGAGGGAAATGACTTGTACAGTATGAGAAGGTGGATGTGAATGTTAGAATCGAGCTCAACATGTTTCGTATCAAAGTGTGTTTGGGTTCTGGGTTTCAGATGTCTCAGACAGGGCAAGGTTCTGGTTTAAGGCAGAGACAGGAAGTTCAAACAAAATCATTAATTCTGTTTCCTCTTTGGCCTTAGAGGTGCACTGTGGCAGCAGGGGAGGTCAAAAGGTCAGGAGGCAGAGGCAAGCTGTGTTGGGTTTGGTAGCCCCTGGGGTGACACAGGTCCCTAAAAAAGACCCAGCAGGTCAGCAGTGTCCTGTTACTGCTTTGTGAATGAAGATGAGTGAAGTAGGGTCAGAGGTCAGCAAAGCTTCCTTCTCAGCGTAGCCTAAACAAGGCTGAAGAAAATGGGATCTAGCAGATCTGTTTCAGGTTAATTTTGTCCTCCTGAAGGCCTTGTGGGCTTCCATATCAACCGAGGAGCCGCAGCAGCTCAGGTCAGACATCAGGGCATCACTGACTCCCTGTGTGGCGGGAAAAAAACGCTTCAACTTCAGTTTTATGATCAGTGTCAGGAATCCAGGCTTCCAGTCCTTCACATCAAAGCTTTCTCAGTTTTTGGAATTTCTAGTCTTACCCATTTCATTTTGATCCACTTCCCTGATTAAGGAAGCTGCAGGCTGACAGAAATCCTTTGTTCTTTGCTACTCCTGAGGAGAAGACATGTGGTAATGTTCTGAAGACATTTTCAGTTTCAGGTTCTCTAGATGTCTCCCTCACTAAGTTCAGCTCCACATTAAAGGACTCTTTGTAAAGGCCTTAAAGAGGGGATACAGGTCATCTGACTTTCATTAGCTGCGTTTCCATTAGCCATAGAATTGTGTAAATTGATATTACTAACATAAATTTGCTGAATGGATCCAAGTCAATTCTTTCAATAAGAATTTTTATCCTCCTATCAAAAGTTAATAGCAGGAAAAAGAAAACGATTAGCTACATCTGCTAGACCAGATGTAGCTTCTGGAAAGCAAACAGAAAGTTAACAACACAATAATTAGGGCAAATAATGCAAATTAGCTGTAAAAATTTTAATTCACAAGATCACCTCATTGCACCTCACAGGTGATTGAGTTTATTAACAGGAGACCATGGTCCTGAATGAAAACTGTACATCTGCAGTGGGGAGGGTATTTCATGTTGTGATATAAAGAGACAAGATAACCCTTGTATGTGTGTTAGTGTTCTTGCAGGGAGTGGGTGTGTTCTGGAGAACCGTCTAGTTAAAGTACATATGTTCACCTGACTGCAGTGCTGTCGTAGAAGCTTCAGAGATCTGTGCAAAAAGTTAATACCTGCATAGCTTGATAAACTGGAGCAGTGCTGTGGACACTGTCAATGTAACCATGGTGATTCATCATGGTGTGTCTGTGTGTTCTGACACACACAGACACACACACACACACACACACACACACATCCTTGTTAATATCTTGACTCCATGTACCTCATCCAAATGACCTGAAAACCTCTGGATACCACTAATACATTCAGCACCGACACCAACTGTAGCTGGCTGTATTTACTTAATCCGTTTAATCTGTTTAATAGTTCTCGAGGGAGGGGCCCCGAGGGGCTTCAGGGGACCCTGACTGGGTGTGATGTCATCTGCTGCTTAACTGGGCTTTGCCTCTAAGTGCTTTCCAGCATGTTTGGAGATCAAAAGGCGCACTCACCAGAGCAGCTTTAATCACCTCCTCTGCTGGGGGCAGGTGTGTGTGTGTGTGTGTGTGTGTGTGTGTGTGTGTGTGTGTGTGGGGGGGGGTGTGTGTGCGTGTGT
>NW_006799975.1:868606-886542 GCF_000485575.1 Poecilia formosa
GTGTGTGTGTGTGTGTGTGTGTGTGTGTGTGTGTGTGTGTGTGTGTGTGTGTGTGTGTGTGGATGAGGTATCAGCAGTGTGATGCGGATATGCAAAGGGTTGCTGGCATTTCCAAAGATAGCCAGGCTGACATTTCTATTGACTTTGATGTTGATAATCCCTCACAAGTTCCCCAAAGCTAACTGATATTTTCTGTGTGTGTTTGTGTTGCTTGTGAGGCTCAACCTGCCTGTAGAGTTGCTGGCAGGTTGTTTGGTTACAATCAGCTTTTATCACTGTTTACCTATAAAAAGGTTGCAGACTTGAATATGAAATTTCTTTTTTTAATCAAGGTGAAAATTGAGAAAAACATCAACAATGTTGTTTTTTTATGTTTATTTACCGTCTTTGATCCTCATGATGTTTCCATGGATAGCTCCAGTGTGATGTCACCATTTGAAGAGCACTTTACTGCTCAGTTCTTGTTTGCTGAGATGAGAGATGGCAGAGGAGGAATGTACACCTTTGTGGTCTTGTTGGACTAAAGTCTGAGAGGTAAACTAATAAAATCGCTCACATTGTTACCTAATGTGGATCAGATTGATTCTTCAGCTGTTTTCTTCTGTTTAACTTTTCGTCTGAAAAGGTTATACTGGATCCTAGCAGCAGTGGATGAGAAAGAAAGGCATTTATTCTCTGACCACAGGGTTGCTGGTGCAAATGCCTGCTCCATCCAACTCAACCATGAGTATGTTTCCATCCATTTTTTTTTTGCAAATTTTGAGCAAACTTCAAATGTTGCAAGAAAAGAGACACAAAAGTGAACTAGGTATGTTTCCATCTATTGTTTTGTAGCAAATTAACCAGCATTTTTATCAGTGTAATTTTCTGGCGCTATAACCTTCCCTCTGAACTGGAGGTTTGGACTTTGACTACGCACAGACACACCTGTGCAAAGAAAGGTTTGCTACATCAAAACTTATTTGGCATATTGGTGCCGAATAAGTTTTATCACGGCTTTATCACTCTTTACCTATAAAAAGATTGCACACTTGAATATGAAATTTTTGAAAAAAAATCACTATAACTTTAGAAAGGTGTCGATATGAGGTGGACCTTTGGTAAACACTAGGATTACGGCCCTCAAAACTGAAATCCAAAAATGCTTGAGATTCACTCTAAAATCACTTTTAGTTGTTTATTTTATTAGTTCAAACACCTAACATACTGTTATAATCATTATTAAACAAAATGGAGACTGTTTTTGGCGCTACAGCAGAAGCTAATATCTACAGTCTTCCTTATTTCTTCTGTTGGGATTCAGCCCATCAGAGGAAAGTAAAATGAATACCGCTCCTGGATTGGCTGCTTTGCAAATCCCAACCAATGGCATGTAAAGCAGCATTTACCTTGGAATTTCAGCTTCCTAATCTACATTTTTTAAAATATATATTTTATGCATTCTCTATTTTATTTAATTTTCCTGTTGGATCAGCAAAGTATTTTTAAATTTGAATTAGAATTTAAAAATTAGGCTACTATTCCAAGAATAATCTGCAGGTATTCCACAGAAAAATCCATGAATAGGTGAATCTACAAATAGGCAGGTGTCCACTCCACATCAATAAGCATTGTTGAAGTCCAACAATTCTTATTGTTGGACTTCAACAATAAGTCCAACAATCAGAAGATCAGAAGATGAATCAGAAGATGAATCAAGGATGACTTGCTGGGGTGGTGTGTGTGATGTAGCATAACATGTATTGAGGCTCTTAATCCTGGACACACACTTTGATTAGGGGAAACTGCTAATATTACTTTGGTTAAATTAATATCATATACTGAAAAATTATTGGATATTTGAACATTAAATGTGTGTTTATAATCTAGATGGATGTTCACACACAAGCGGAGTCAGAATAGATGCAAACGTTGATAATAGTACGGGACTGTAAGACCTCTTTTCTTCTCTTTCAGCTTTTTGTGCCATAACACAGAGACATGCCACAGGAACCAACCTTCATGCATCCGTGGTGAGTCTGATGTGTTTCTTCTCTTTCTCACTCTGCCCAGATAAATCTCACTCTGCTTAAGGAATGAGGCTGCAGGACTGTGTTTTCCACAGACCTGTCTGTCACTGGCTATTTTAAACATAACTCTGTTTCATTTCTCACCTCACCACCTTTTGGCATTTCAGGATTTATATTTCACTTTTTCTACTCTAAAAGTAGCTCTGGATATTGTCTCTTGTAAAAAAAAGTCCATAAGGTAAAACAAACAAACAAAAAAAAAACAATCAATATCAGAAGTAAATCAAGAAATAAACTGGAAATTGATTTTAAAAATCATTCCAACTTATCCAATACAGAGGTAACAGGTTAAGCAGGAAAACCAAGAAATGTCTCTTTATCCATGCAGTGTAGGAGCTGGAGCTCAGTGAAGTTCTCTAGTCAAACAGAATATGGTCATGTTCTTAAGCTCATGATCCATATTTAAATTCCATGGGTGATAGTTGAATATCAGACGCACCTGTAAATTAAGAGCTATATTTTTTCATTTCAGTTTCTTGAACTCCTCCACTGCGGCAGACAGGAGAAGAACCTGCACTGTTTTCAGACTAAACCCACATCCATATATCCATGTCATGCTCCATTCTGAGGGAAAAAATGAGTAACTCTTGTTCAGAAAGGGAACAATGGATGTTGAAGTTGCATTGTGGCCGCCTACACTTTCCCTTTACCAACAAAGAAAGCCCATTCTTTCATTGCAGGGCAGGTTAACACCCCTGAAAGGTATCTGTTTCCCCAAGCCAGAGAGGAAATCCCAGAGCTTAATTTGGATATCAGCACAGACCATAATATACTGAGGGTTATGTTTAAGTGGATTACCTGTTGTTATGAAGACTTATTGTGCTGTTAGAAGAATAATTATTCATCAGACTTGTGTTCTCCTCCCAAAGAGCACCAGACAAGATTTCAACACTGAGTTTAGGAAGAGGCGGAGACCGTCTTCAATTCTGAAATCCTGGTGCGTTCTCCACCACATTTAACCCCATTTAACTTCAACAGTTTTATTAATATCAAAACTGTTGAATTGTATTTATCTCCTCTTGAATCATATTAAATGAGGCAAAAAAAAAACAAGAGCTTCCTCTAGTCCGGGGCACCGCCAGGGGCCCCATGGGCACACCCAGTGGTTCCCAAAGACCATATGAGTTAGTAATAGAGCTGTTCCAAAAATAGATAAATTCATCCATCCATGCTTATCCTTGAAGGGTTATGAGGAGGCTGGTGCCTATAACCAGCAGAACAATCAGAGGTCTTTGTGTTTCAGTTTATGCAGATGATTTATGACTTTAGTTTGAACCCCAACTCTCTACACATAAAGTTATTCCCTCATCAAACACACACCCAGAGTGTTTCTTTGACTAATTTATGCATGTTTATAGGAAATACTTCAGTTTCCCATGGCAACGATTTGGGAATGCCTTAAAGCTGCAGTATGTAACTTTTATTTAAAAAAAGAAAAAAAACAAATCATATTTGTTAAAAGTGTCACCATGGTGACAGTGTAATATGGCACAGATGATCTGTAAAAATTTCTTCCACTTCCACCCAGTGCTACTATTGCCCCCTCCAAAAATGCAATCCCAGTGAAAAACAACCAATCAGAGCCAGGAGGAGGGGCTTAGCACTGTCAATCAACTTTGTGAATGTGTTTATAGTGGAGAAACATGTCACTGTTACAGGAAAACTGTAACAGTGCTGTAACTAGCTGGAACATTCGTGACAGTGTCTGCTGTGGTGAACTAGCTGTAACATAGAAGAGAGAGGGGGAGGCTGAGAGCAGCAACGTCCATGAGCATGATTGGCAGCACTAAGATCCTCCTCCTGTCTCTGATTGGTTACTTCTGACCGAGCGGTGTATTTCTGTAACTAGCACTGGAAGAAGGAAGAGGAGCAAAAAATGTTTCACTGATTGTCTGTCTCACACCATATTGGATTTTATAAGAGTTACAAAGCCAGTTTATACAACATGCCGCCTATTCACCCCAGTCTAACTTCCGCCCCAAAATGCACCCCTCCCCTGCCACTAGTCAGCTCCCACAGACTAGTGGCAGCAGCAATTAGCAAACACCTGGTGGAACTGCAATCTGCTGAGCTTATCAGAGAGACACTCCTAAGAACCTTTGTAAAAGGCATCAGTTGGTGGAATGGAGAAGCATTATTGTGATGGAGAGGATGAGCGGTTCTTAAAGAGGCAGAGGCAAATTTTATGGGATCAGATATGGTAGTCATGCAAAGTCAAATATCTTCTAACAACAGAAAGTTATATAGTTACTTGATTGTGCTATCAAATGAAAACACATGATACTGCACCCCTATAAGGATATTTTGCATTTTCCAAAAGAGAAAATAAGTGAGGACATTTACAAAATGTTTATTTTTAATAAACCTGGTACAGACGATGGATGGATAAATGGTTCAAACAAGCTCATTAACAGACCATAAATGATCCCAAACACAGCAGGAGTCAATGCCAAAGAAAGAAAAGTTACAAGACGTTGCTATGACTCAGCCAAAGTCCAGACAGCAGCTTCTTTTCAATTCTGAGGTGTTTTGTAAAACGATCTGTGAAAAAATAAACACCCGGTAAGTTTGAAACTAGCCTTTTGAAACAACGAAGAGTCGAGGAGTTTTTGATTTTATCAATCTGAATGTACAAATGTACAACAATTGGTATGCTTGAATATGAATAACTATGAATGAGTGCCAAAAGCAATTAGCAACAAAATGAGTCATTTAGATCAAAGTCACAAAGACGGGACACAACCTCATTATCAGGAAATAACTGCCAAATATTTTTTAGTCTTATTATGATGAATAACAAGTTTATTTAAAAGAAATTTGGAAATAAGTCCAAATTAATTAACTAGTTAAGATTAGTTTACAGCAAAATATGTTGTGATCTACCTACAGCAGCAGCAAAAGAATAAAACATGAACTAACCCATGAATGAGATGTAGTTATATCACAGTCCAGTATGAACATATCTGGTTAAAGGCCACAGTTTGTACTTACCTTAAAAAACCATTGTGAGTCTTCTATTTTCATAAAATAATGATTCATTAAAGAATTTGCTGAATTAGGAATCAATGACCTTTTGGACAGTTGATTCTTAATTGACCAGTCACCGCATGATGGATTTAATTTAGCTTTGAGTTTTCCAAGATGGCATCTTATAAGAAGTTACACTCACAAGATGTTGACTTAAAACAGATACAAAAAGCTATAGTGTTTTGATTTTTAGGAATCACTCTAAGCATTGTGAGTATTCTAAGCACAGCTAATATCAATATTAATTGTTTACCAGTGCCAGCAGTCTATTATGGCTGATCGTGCCACAAGCAGGAAAGCTGTTTTGAAACTCTGGAGCATGGGGCTATTTTTAGCATCAGCACACCTACCATTTGCATGATTTTAAAGACTATTTTATTTATTTAGATGGGAGAGAGAAAAGAAAATATACAAATAAAACTGACAAGCTCAGGTTACAGGCCTGTCAGGAATCAAACCACTCATTAGAACGCAGATTGAATAATCACTGAGGCTCAGCTCCAGCTTGCTCTAGGCCTACTCTGTTTGGAACAGTTTTAAGCATTATCAATACAAAAAAACATTATCAAATACACAATAAAAAACAATATTTAAATTCTTTTATCCAAAATTATTTATTTTCTTTGGAACAGGAAAATCTGCAGTGCTCAGTGAGTTGCGTAGCGGAGAACGAAGGAGGCCCCGGCATGGCAGCACCACTGGCAGAAACAAGAGGGAAGTTACAGAGTGGTTTCGGAGTGGAAAGCAGGGGTGGTTCTGTTTAGCTAGCAGCTGTAAACTTGGCCTGTTCCATGTAGCTAGCAGCTGTAAAGGCCAACTTGGCTCAGTCTAGTGCCCTTGGCCTGTTCCATGTAGTCCAGTCGTGTGAAGCTGTGTTGTCTGCTTCCAACACAACAGTAGTGGCATCAGCATCAGTTCAGAGACAGAATCAGAAACAGCATCTCTGCTCAGAGAATGTATAACTCAAAGACTCCTTCTGCAGGATTATAAATTGTCCAGGGTCATGACCTATTCATTTGACCAGGATACAGTCACCGGGTGCTCAAAGACTAGATTGAATATTTATTTCAATTCTCCACTAGCAAAGAAAGTGGGGGTTAGGTAGGTCTAGGCACATAAGTCCTGTCTGGCCTATGACTATGGACAGAAAAGGCAGGAAGTCCTTCCTCTGGCAGTTATATACTTCCTATGACATCACAGAGTTTCCTTTGTTTTAAGGTTTTCAATGTAGTAATGGCCTTTATTGAACAGTTCATACACAGGAACTAGGGAAGAGAAAGAAGGGGAAGAGATGCAGCATTTTGCCCGAGACCAAATCAAACCCAAGACAGCCTCTGAACATGGTGCAGGTTCTCTACCAACAAAGAGAAGATGGAGTTTCCTTTCCTGAAACTCCTCCTCTTCCTCCTTCTAGAACCAGAAGTGGCTTAATGCGGTATATTCTGAGATCATGAATGTACTGCATTCATGATCTCAGAATGTTATACTGTTGTTTTACTGGTCTCTTTGTTATATTGGAGTTCAGTCCTTCATGGCTGGGTCCCAGCAGACGGTACATATCAGAACCGTAGTTGCCTTTACTCCCTGAAGGCAACTGGTCTACACAGGACAGCCGGGAAGCCTGCAGAGAATCATCCAGCTCATGTTTGCTTTGTGAATCAGCAACAGGGAACAAAACACAGAACGGTGTTTATTTCTGCCAGAGGTTAATGGATATGTAGTCAGCCCTGCAGGATGGTCAACAAACAAATATTTATGAGGTCACTTCCTGTCACAGAGGCCTGGAATCATTACCACTTTATAAAAACAGCCTTTCTGAACCAAAACTACATTAGTTTTAGTTCAGTTATTATTTAACCAATAATAACTAATAAAAATTAGCAAACACACTCTAAAAATGAACAAATCGTCACAATGAAATTAAACTAAAATATAGTTAAAAACCCAAAACTATTATAACCCTGCTGCAGACAGGCTTTCAGAGCTGAAAATATATTATCTTCAGAGTAATATGTCAGCTGCAGAATTATAATTCAGGTGAACCATCACCAGTAAAAGACGGACTGATTATGTACCGAAATCTGATATTTTCAGCTGCTTCCATTCACTACCTCTGTGTTTCATGCACCGCTGCACGACTTGGTAATATTAATGATTCTATCGACTGTTTGTTGATATAGGAATACTGTTTGTCAGAGTAACAATGGTTAGGACCAGAGCAGAAATCAGGTCTACCTGAATGTTGACAGACTTTTAATTTTCATTTTATTTTCTACTGTTTCAAATGACATGAAGGTCAGGCCTGTCGTAGAGAGCAGTTCGATCTGGTAGCTCTACTTCTGACAGAGCTTACTGAACAAATCACCAAAAAATGTTTTACTTCTGAAGCCCCATTCAAATTGGAGACTGTCCTGTCACATGGACCTGAGGTTGTAAATGCCTCTGATACGTACATTGCTCTCTGTCACAAAGTTCATCCTGATAGCAGTAAGAGCTTGTCTGTGCATGACTACTGCTGTCTCTCTGTCTGCCTGTCGTTGTTTGGGCTGAGTGAACAGGTGTTGGAATTAGTCAGTGGCAGAAAGAGACTTTAGCGATGCAGCCTAAAGAACAGGGGCCTAAACAAAGACGAGTGGCTTGTGAGACAGGCTATCTCCTGCTGGAGGAAGTCCTGTCATGTGATATGCTGATGCCCCCCCAACCCAAACATACACACAGACCAATGACCCTTTCGATGTGCTGTATCAACCTGCGTGATTCAAGTCACTACTTAACTACAAGCAGTGAAGACATTTTTGGTACATTTTGCTCAACTTATTGAACTGATAATGGGGCCATGATTTTGTATCCATAAGTGAAATTGCAGATAAAATGATTTATTTTAGTAGCATAAATAAGACCATGTAGCCAGGGCTGGATTTAGGAGGATGTGGTTCCCTGGGTTAGAGCCAGGTTTCATGCCCTGCCCACACATGTTTCTTTCACTCATGCAAAATAAAGTAAATTGATAGCTGGGTAAACCCACACATCAGTGGGAACGAAGTGATGCATGTTTGATTTAAAGCGTCCTCTGGCAGGTGGCTCCATGTTGTTCCTGTGTCTTAAATAGGTTCCTTTGTGACATTACATGGCTGTACTGTGAGAGCGCAGATACAGATGGAGAGCTGCGGATCTGCTCTCCAAAGAAAAAGGAGGCTAAGGTCGCCCTTATGGAGGGTTCCTTGTTTGTTGACATTAGAGCCACAACTGCTAGCACCTAGCATCTCCACTTATAAAATAGTAAAAGAAATAACACTCGCCATGGTGAACACCAAACCTGTAGTCATCCTGGAGCCGTTTGGTACCGATGCTCTGAACCCACCTGGTGACCTGTATCGCAAACTGTTTGAGATACAGGTCACACCCAACGTAATCATTCATTTCTGCTCTTGTATTTTTGTATTGTATTGATCTAATGGAGTCTCTGCAAGGGTTGACTTCACTGACACTTTTCTTCCCTCCATCCATCTGAAATTGTGCCATGTCATCAACCGCTCATCAAAATCACACGACTGAACAGTTTAGTAGATTGTAAATTATTCTCTTATACTTCTGACTAAAAATGCTAATTACTGATTGATTTTTGGGTCACTTGGGAATTACATTGAGTAGAAGGCATAACATTTACAAACAACTTCTGAATACTATAAAACGATTTACAACAAGAACATTCTGCTTGTATGCATATTGTTCCAACAAGTGTTTGTTTTTGGACAGTTTGTCACATATAAAATACTTAACGCTTCCATGAATAGCATTGTTTTTTTGTTTTTTTGTTGTTGTTTTTTTTTATCCAACCTTAGGTAGAATGTATCCCACAGTAAGGCAGAAAGGATTACCCTCTCAGATTTAAGCGGTGTTCTCAAAACACATCCCCATTTCATAGTGGAGAACACTGCAGTTCCTTTGACTCAGGTTACATTTCTGCATTTAGAACTGCTGTTTTCTCATGATGACGAGTGGAACAATGGGGGCTGTGGGTGGAATTGAGATCAGACACCCGAACTGCTCACCGAGACATTTTCTACACCAGAAACAGATCATGTGACCACCTGCAACTTTCTCTGATCACAATGTGAAAATAGGTTTATCAGGCAGTTGAAGATCTGTGATTTCTCAAGCTAATGTTGTTTTGAAGGCACACTGCCATGTAATAATACTGCTTTACGCTCCTCTACAGCCCATTTTCACCTTGATTTTTGACTGTTTTGGAGATAAAAACCAGCATCTAAAAATTTTGTACTATCCTGTTGCTCAACTACATGTCTAAAAAAGAAATCAGGCTTCAGGATTTACACAAATGATAAATGCATTGATATGCCATGGTGTTGAATCGTCCATTATACAAGGACATTTTGAATTTACTGCCTTTCCATCCTGAGGTCCATGATGTTAGGTAGCCTAATAAAGTTAGAGCTGTAAAAAAAATTAAATTCAATTTTAATTATTGATATAGTGTCAGTTCCCAACAGTTTGTCTTTTGCGCTTTGCATCAAGACAGGAAAGAAAAGTCACTTCAGTCCAATACAGACAGATTGTGTTACATAGATTCCAAATTGATCTCAACTGATTGGTTCTACAGAGTGACTCAGGATGTCTTTTCCAGCGCCACTATAGTGTGAAAAAAGTTGGTACAAAGCAAAAACCAAAAAGAAAACAAAAGGTTGCACATGGTGTCATCCAAACAATGAATAGGTTACTATGCAGAAAAACTCTTTGCAATTATATTAAGGCACTAAGATTTGAAATCAAACATATATGAATCGTATATTTATATAATTCATATGTGATTCAACCTCATACTTCCATCAAGGTTTTCTTCAAGCTTGGCATTAGAAAAGGTTAATTTTTCACAAAAAACGTTTTTATGTTTGCTTAAGGTTGGTTTTGGCTTTTCCGAAAAAGAGTTAATGTGCAAATGGGAAGACGGAGACACATTTAATGAACAAGTTCTGATGTAGTGAATTCTTCTATCCATTGGAGCATCAGAAAGTTGCTCCAACAAGATCTCCATTTCACTCTCTCATTTTTTTCCTATTCTTCTGACATCTTACCCCAGTTAGGCTTGTTTTGTGAGTAAAAGAATTTAGTTGTAATTACTTTGCCACCATGGTTCACTTCCTGTCTCACTCATGACATTCCCCTTAAATTGCAGCGAACAAAACACACCTCAGGTCTACCTCGGTCTGGAGACGCAGTCACAAGGAATCACTAGTGACAAGGCTCCATTAACTGTACATGATCCGATTTTCTGTCGGATCGGACACTAAAATGGATCCGGTGTGTTTTGGATCTTAGAGTTAAATCCTTGCAGTTGTGTCTAGGAAAGGTCAGTGACCTACTTGGGTTAGGGTTAAAGTTGGGGTTAAGGTTGGGGTTGCAGCTGCTGCACCACATCAGCTACTGCCCGTCTCCAACAGCAGCTCAGCTCGGCAGACGATTTTCTCACGCCTCTCAGGCCTCTGCCTGTAATGCCGGGAGTTGTGGATACTATGTGATGATCTTTCATCCTGCCGCTACACTGACACGTATCCCTATCACATAGCAGAGGGTGGATGTTTCAGCACACAGAGGGAACGACTTCTGTGGCCTGGTGTGTGTGGAGAGGCAGGAATGTCACCCACCACCCTGATGACTCCATCATCCTACAGGCAGGATGTTGTGTTAAGAGCTCGTAGCTCTAGGCTGATCATGGCTGACTTCCCCTACTGTAACTGCACTTTAATTACACCATGTCTTTGTTACCATGTATAATTACTTTCTGTCCTCTCCGTGTGTTTACATGCTGAGCTCTGCTGCTGACCTGAGTGAGTGCCGGAAGCTGGGAGGTTCTTCTGTCTGCAGAAGCAGGTCAGCAGCGCCTGTGGTATGTGTGATCCTTTATCTCTGGTGAAGGTCTGAGCAGGTCTGTCATGGTGTTAGCCCTCAGGGCCCAGCTCTCCATGTCACAGCGCAACAATCCATCTTCAGGTCAAACTGGAGGCAGAGCCAAAATACGACATCCCCGACCTGCAGAGGGAAAAAAAAAATTCTGTAAAGAATCACAACCACAAGTCCTGGGAATTCTGAATCCATTCAAAATGAGCAAACATTTATTATAAAATTCACTGTACATAAAATGTACATATTTGCAAGTGCAAATATGTACATATTTGCACATATTTGCACATAAACAGACCTGGTTTATGCTGGTCTGTGTATTTTCAATATTTCTCAGATTTATTTTTTTTAAGAAAATGCCAGGCATAAACCAAACCAAAACATTTCCTTACAGAAATGTTTTACATAAATGTTTTATTTGTTAGTCTAATAATTTAAACATAATCTCTAGACCATTTGAATTAAAAAATTGAATCCAATCATGACCCTAACACCTGGGATACACACTGAAAAGACATGCATCTCTAAAAAAGGCAAAATTATTCAAGTCAAATTCAGTCGAAAATATATCTTCACAGTCATCATGGGTGATGTCAGTATGGCAGGAGCGTATACATCCACAGGTTGTTGTTAGAGTAGCATGGCAAAGGGAAGTTTCTGAATTATGCTACCAGGGATTACAAAGATCTGATTTGTTTTAGCGCCACCAGCAGGTAAAACTGAAACAATATGACAAGCAAATCCAGTCGAAAGGCTTCTTTCAGAGCTGGTTTTACTTCATGAAAATAATTATTAAAGACTCTGGAGTAAGAAACACAGTACAGAAGCGGCTGGAAAAATAAGTGATGTACAGTCGGATGATGGTTTCACTCTTTCAAGTGATATTATCCAATGCAGCTTCCTGTGGGAGAGGCTTGTCCTAGATTCTGCCCAGGATTCAGTTTCACTTGATGTTGTTTATGCCCTCTCCAAACTCACTGTGGACCTCAGGAGCCGAATCGTGTAGAAAAGGCGCAGACTGTGTCTGAATTAGAGTGTGTGTAGCATCATGCACCCAAAATACTCTGGAAATGATATTTTAGCTTCGCCTAAGCCTGAGGAACTACATTCACATTCATTTAAGAAAACAAGTGTCAGATTTTCATATCAAGCAGACGTGACAGGATTTGATGTCAGCCTTGCATCATTTTCTTCTGCTGTGAGTTTGGTGGCGACCTGCAGCACCAGCTTTTTGTTTTGATGAAAAGGGAGAAGGGCGGATAAATTTCACCTCTCCGTGAATCCACGTAAATCCAGTATCTTATCAAAATTCAGTTCAGAATTAGAATAAGTTTTGTTGGCCCAACATGTGCAGGAACAAGTCATTTGACTTTGGTTTTGGTTTCACACATTCACAGCATACAGATATAAAATATACTGTAAATAGATAAGCTTGAGAGGAAATTACAGCAGCGCAAATAGTTACGTTTATTTTGTTTTACAGTAGAGTTGTTCACTACAGGCTGTAAGAAGTCCATTGTATTCATCAGAGGGACAGAAACTGTCTTATCATGGTTCTGATCTCTGATTAAACCAGGATGTTTTCTTAAAATATGACATGAAACATGATCACACCAGAGAACTATAAGTGCCGTCCTGAGGGTACATTTGTTGGAGTAACATAACTAGCTTTTCTTCTGTACTGTGATCAGATTATAGAAATTCAGCATTGTCAACGTGAGTACAAACTGACACATGACCGGTCAGAAACATCTCAGGACAGCCAAGATTTTTTAGCCCAGAAATGTCGGGCACAAAACTCGGAAAAGCAGTAAACAGGTGAAATAATCAGGACCCTTTGTGAACAATCCGTTAATGCTGCAGCATTGCTGGTGCTTTATGTGTCTAAAATCTTTTCAGGTAATTTAGAGTAAACTCCAGCATTCTTTTCAGCAAACACACAGATTCCTCATTCATGTTCAGTATACCTCATCAGGTCTCTGGATGGCCATGAAAAGGAGAAAACCCACAATCCACTTTGAGGAGGAACAGCATGCCACAATAAAGTCGAGGGTCTTGAATCAGATAAAATACAGAATGTACCGTAAATGATACACTGAATTAGTCATGCTGTGAGCCCTCAAAGTTATACAAAATGCTTTTGAATCACATTCCTCACCTGCTGCACTCTCGTGGATAAATGATTGTTTTACAACACTGATAAATAGACAGAGAATATGAAGAGCTTAAAGTCTCAGGAGCATAACAACAAACCTCAACTGAAGCCTACATGCACACTTAAAAAAGACTGAAGTAAGTCTGAAGAACACCTCAGAGTTTTCAGTTGTTTGCTTGTTCTGCTTCTTTGCTCTCTCTGCGTTCTCACAAGGGAAAAAGGAAGCACACAGAATTCCAGGTAGACAGAAAATAAAAAACCCAGGTAGAGAGGAAAGTTCATATTGTTTTCCACTGTGCAGCACAAGATGGCATATCTAGAACTGTTTTTACTGGGGGTCAGAAACAAAACAAATCTGGATTCATGTGTTATGCTCTGCTGGTTTCCATATCCTGCTCTCCACATGCTGCCCTTTACTAGTTGATTATTAAAGCTACAGTACATAACTTTCATTAAAAAATGTCTTTTTTTTCCTTTTTTTCATATTTGTTAGAACTGTCACCATGTCGTGGCTTTTTGTAAAAAAAAAAATACAAAAACAAAAATAATATCTTAAATGTCAAAGTGAAAACTGAGTTCTATAAAATATTGATAATAAAATATAATATATGAAACACAAAATAAGTGACTGCATAAATATTTGCTCCCCTTTAAAGTGACTGACCTAGGTAGATGTCAGGGGATGGATACAAAAAAATCCCTAAGGCTGATTCCCCTGATGTTCAGTAGAAACCATCATCGAGAAATGGAAAGGATATGGGCCAAATGTAAATCTGTCTAGATCAGGCCATGCTCACAACCTGAGTGACCATACCAGAAGTAGACTAGTGAGAGAGGAAACCAGGTCACCATGACGACACTGACGGAACTACAAGCTTCACTTGCTGAGACGGAGAGTCTCTGCATCCAGCTTCTGAATGGCGTCATCACCAGGCAAAGGTTTGTGGGAGCTTAGTGTTTCTTTTGTCGAACAGCCTAAATTTGTTGCTCATCACTGATTTCTGAAAGCAATGAAGAGGCTGAAACATCAAAGGGGGTGAATACTTTTTATATTCACTGTAAGTTTTAACAGACCGTATAAAATACGGCAAATATTTATAACTCAACTTTGCAAACTGAAACGGTTCAGTTATTTATTTTTTTTAACATACCCAACATTAAAGCTAGACTCCATCACTTTTATATATTATATGATTTTAAATCATTAATATGACAATTGTGGTAAGTTTTGAAATTTCACTTAAAAATATCTGATATATATTATATATATATATATTTGAAAGGTCACAAGTTCAGAAGCAAAAATTCTGTCCTGTTTTTAGCATAGCAGGGCCCTCTCCACCCTAACAGCCCATTCTACACACCCAAAGCCACAGTGAACCCTCATCAACACGTCACGCACACACACGTACACTCACGCACACACACACACACACACACGTGCACACACACAGACTGAAGTGAGGTTCAAACTATGTCAGCATAATAATTGCATATGCTAAAGTGTCTGTGTGGCAAACTGACACACCAACCACACTTGACCTTTTATTTTGTACTGACAGTTACCACCAACTAAACATAAACATTACATAAACACATATCACATACCATTGGATAGCATACAGGAAGTCATTAGCAGTGAATTGTAATTGTTTAAAGGGATAGTTCATCCATGGGTGCAGGGTCACAGTGTGGTTCTATGATGATGTTTAATACANCACACACACACACACACTGTTTAGCTTGGAAACCAGCAGTAAACTTAACAGTCTGTGGTCAAATTATAATATCTACTAATATTCCGTTCTGTCCCAATTTATATGACCTTTACATAAGTCGAAGGTTTCAGCAACACATTTCAGCAAGAAGGCAGTTCAAAGTGCTTTATATCATAAAAACACAAAAATGAACAACTGAAACATTACATTATTGTAATAAATATACCAAAAATCCAGTGATTGTTGTTCCATAAGGCTCAGAGAGCCCACAGTAGACCTTCTGACCCAACATGGCTACGTCAACATGTTGAGCCACTTGAGTAGGTTTAAATCCTAACACAACTGAAACATACTAGTGACATAGATATACAACACCTGTGATGAAGAGAGAAAATTGCAGTGAAGCAAAACGAAATGCTTCTATTAACAGCCGTAATGCTTTGTGCTTTTGTCTTCATGTTTTCATAGGAGGATTTAACTGTTGCAACACCTCCAGTCTTAAAAGCAAAGCACAACAGTAGGCTTTCCATTGGCTCTTTTATGTCACTTGGGATTAGTCTTTTGTAGTTCAAAAATCAGTAGTTCTGCAGTGAATGCAAAGTAATAAAAAGTGGGAGATTACCAAATAAAAACATTTATTTGACTTTGAATAAAAAAGAAGTTCTCACGACATGATAATATTGGATCTGCATGTATAACGTAACATCCAAAGCTTTCAGTCGACTGCATGAACAGGAGCCTAAGAAGGAATGCAGCCGCCAACATGTCTCATGTTTCCTCTTATGAGGTTTTTGTTTTGAAATCTGTCATTTCTGTGTGCCTGTCTGCACATGTTTTTGTTAACCAGAACCAGGATAATTTTAGTTTTTCCTTAGCTTCCACTTTGTTAGTTTAAAGGACTCACACAGAGAAATTGATATGATCTTAATTTACATAAACTGCTCAGGGCCAGCAGAGCAATCTGAGGTTTATGGTGCTCTTTAGGGGAAATGTTACTGTAAGGGTTAGTTTAAAGTGTTTTAACTGAAATTTAACTGTGACCCAAAGTCACAGTCTTACTTTGGGTCTGCATGACACTCCAGTAGCACAGAGCTACTGAGGCTACGCCACATTTTTGAAATGTAAAATTAAGTTTCTGAGCTGTCAGAAGTTGAGATTAGATGGGGAAAAAAAAATCATTTGAAGATTCTAATAAAAACTCAACCTAACAGTGATCAAAATGAAATAGGATTAGTTGTCATAAAAACGGCTTGTGATGATATACAGAACATGATTCAACACAACATTATCTCAGACTCAGTTACTGTCAGTCATTTTTCCCTAACAAAGAATCAATTATCAGTTTTGAACTTTTGCAGGCCAGGGTGAAGATCTGGGCCTATGCTCATGGATACATTAGAATGTGACCTGGGCATCCATTTTGGAAGCATAAACTGACTGAAAATCACTTCTGATGTATCTAAATAAAAATAGGCCATAAATGTAGATCCGAGCATCTGGGCAGCCTGGACACGTTAGTTAGATCCTGCCGTGTATCTAACTAACAAGTTGTAGGTTTAAAATTAAAAGCTTGTGGCGAGTAGGACTTTCTAACAATTTCATTTAAAAAATTAGATTATCCTAAGCTTGCCATGTTTTCCTTTGAGTACACCTTTTTAAATTAGATTAATTATTATTTCTGTTTATTGGTTTAGATTTTGCTGTTTGAACCGATTTTCTAATAGCTACTAACGTCCAGCTGTTAATTCTGTATAAAACTAGAATTAACATTTCAGCAGGTGAGAACTTAAAATA
This sequence comes from Poecilia formosa, assembly GCF_000485575.1. Lineage (NCBI taxonomy): Eukaryota > Metazoa > Chordata > Actinopteri > Cyprinodontiformes > Poeciliidae > Poecilia > Poecilia formosa. The sequence continues at coordinate 885,289 of NW_006799975.1, forward strand.
AAATCCACCAAGAAGAAACATGAACTGCCTGCTGATGCTGTCATGACACTTCACTACACCACCTCACAGATAAAAATTTTAAAAGCCTGTTTAAAAAATGTCCCCATCACTTGTTCTTGGCATTGTTTTATTAAAATAGTAAGCTGCTACAGTCTGTTATTAATACACCTGGTTAAAAGTCATCTCTGCTAATGAATAATTGATGACCGTTCTTATCGAAATGGCTCATTAAAACTGACACTGTTACTAAACCATTTTGCTGGATGTAGAAGTGTTTCATGTCTTTACCTGAGATTTCCCTCTGAAAAGAAGCTGACCAGGATTCAAACTTAGAATATCAGGCCACAAGACAGCACTGCTAATGACTGCAGCTCAAGAAACTGTATGCAACCAAGACTGTCGAAGTCTCATCAGTCTCATTAAAGATGTTTGTTTTTGTGAAACATCTGAAGAAGCTGAACGTTTAAAATATTAACTACAGAACTCCTGAGTGCCTTTTTCTTAAGTTCTCAGGTACAATTTGAAGTCCAACAAACCAGACTGAAGGTTTCAGTCCATTAACTTTTCACCACAGAAAACAGCCTAATCAGAAATTCAACACATTGTTTTGGTCCTGGTCTTGTGGTGTGAAGTGGACCGGGTCTCCAGGCCTTTTCCCAGCTCCACCAACATAGAACTGAATATGTAATTATTATTACTACGTTATATTATGTTGTTTTCTTCTAATAATTAAAGTTTTGTTCTCTAACATTTTACTTGTTTACTCCATAATATAAAGAAAATAAGTATGAGTGTGTCCTGTGTATTTCATCGTCACGTATTTTTACTTCTATTACAATTCTTTATGTTTCAGCTGGGCTGTGTTTATTGAGCTTTCTCTTCTTCTTTGGCGAAGAATTTCCGCCTGTTGACACAAGTCTTCCAGAAGAATGTTAATGTGATGACAGAGTGACAACACCTGCATGATTTGCTCACACTTTCCCCTTAGGAAGCTTGTAAGAGCCGTCACTGGGAGGAGCTGTAGCTTATTTTATGATTTTGTGTGTTTTACTGCAAAGTGAGCCTCCAGCTACAGCTGATGATTTATAATAAAATTGTATATAATGGAATCCTTGATTCTTTTTCAGAAAAAATTTTACTCATCCAGAATCTTGATGCTCAAGTTTGCATCTTTGCGTCATCATCGGCTCATTCACCTGCTGACTGCTTTGTGCATTCACAACTTTCTCTCTCTCTCTCTCTCTCTCTCTCTCT
>NW_006799975.1:887137-920682 GCF_000485575.1 Poecilia formosa
TATATATATACACACACACACACACACACACACACACACACACATCTTGCATTCACATATTTTGTGAAGGTGTTTCTTTTCCTTATCTTCATATTGAGATGTTGATTCATTTCATGTATTATACTGAGACAATTTCTATGTTTAAAATGTTTTCAGTTCAGTTTCAATTTGGCTTATCTATATCTCATCTCATCAATTCACAATAAATGTTGTCTCAAGCCAATTTACGAACAAATCATTTCAATTGCATGTACATTCCAACTGATCCAAGCTCAGTTCATTATTCAAGTTGGTTTAAGACGTTTCCAGTTGAAGGAAACCCAGCAGCTGATTATCTGATATCTAGTTTCATTCTTCTTTATTCTTCTTCTTTATTATTCCATACTTTCTTAACAAACTGCTTGTTTTGTTCTTGGTTATTTTTTCATGCATGGCTTTAAACATGACAAGGTGAAACGCTATACGACTCAGGTGGTTCTATGTAGGAAGTGACTTTGTAAGTCCTCAAACATTTTAATTTCTTATTTGTGTTGCAGATCTTGACACTTTGTCATTAGTTGCCCCATAAGGTCTTGTCATGCACAGTTCAGTTTATCTACAGAACACAGTCAAAGGTACACAGAGTTGACAGATTCTCACCAACTGAGACAGATGATGAAACTTGTGCCAGACAGACCTTGCAGCCAGTAATCAAAGAACAATGAAGTGAGCCTTATTTTCTCTTTTCTCTGTCCTTCCACAGTGAAAATAGAAAAACAGAAACTCTGACTGCAGCTTGCTTTTCTGCGATGGTCAGGACCAGCCTGACCATCACCATATGACTCTGCTTCACTGTGGTATCACTGTGTAACACAGTTTACTGTAAATAACTATCAAACGCGTTGTGTATTTGAGTGTGCACTTTTGCTGTTAGCAGGGAAAAATGAACTCTGTGCAGCTAAAGCTCTGATTGGATGCTGAGCTAGACCAGACTGCAGCTATAGTGTGCAGTGGCTTAACCACAGAGAATGTGTATGGGTAGCGACCGTGCACACACTAGTGGTTAACTGCTGCTTTGTGTGTGGCAAATGTGATGTGAGTGAGAGGGGGGAGGAATTAAGCCTGACCAGAATTACAGTGTTTTACTTAACCTTGTGCTGCAAACACAGTCCTTTAATTAGTTGGACTAAATGAGTCGCAGAGCAAAAGGAAGAGGAGCCGAACTTTGTTAAAGCGCTGCACTGTGCCCTGTGAAGAGTAAAAGATCAGGTTGGTCTGCAAAGCTTTTTCACCTCAGTGAAAATGAAAAATGAGTCAAGCAATGACTTAAACATTACATTAGAATGTGTTTCAAATGTTTCTGAGGGTTCAGATTAAACATGGAGGATAAACTGGCAGACCATACACAATTCTCTTCAGCAAAGTTTTAACTCCTTAAATTAGTTGGTTATCCGTTGGCCTTGCTTGTTTCATACATTTAGATGACCTTTTTCTTTTTTCGTTTTTTCCTTTTTACTTTACTAAGATCTTTGCTTTTCCCTTCAGTCTGTCCATATGGTGAGTTATAATTAAGTGCTTTCTTTGTTGCTACACTGTAAAAAAAAAAAAAAAAAAAAAAATGGCCTTAATTTACGGTAAAAAACTGGCAGCTGTGGTTGCCAGAATTTTACCGTCTCTATACAGTAAAATTCTGGCAACCAAAACTGCCAGTTTTTTACCGTATTTTGAAATTGGAGTATTTTACTGTATTTTAGAAATACGATAAAATTCTGGCAATCAAAACTACTTGTATTTTATCATATTTTGGAAATGCAGTATTTCAACCAAAACTGCCAGTATTATACTTATGGTAATTCCATGTATTTTCTATGGCAACACAATGTTTTGGATATTACGGTCAGTAACCGTTGGTATTTCACAATTTTCTACCGTAAATTTACTGACGTTTTTTGCAGTTTCGACTTACGGTAGTTCCATGTAATTTCTACGGTAATGAAATGTTTTTGGATATGACAGTCAAAAATTGTTGGTCTTTTACCGTTTTTTACCATAAATTTACTGACTTTTTTTTACAGTGTAGCTACCAGTTCATACATTCTCACTTGAAATCTATTTTTATGTATGAAGGTGATCAGATGGTGAATGAGGTGTGTTTGTTTTGAACCTTGTATTTTCTTTGGTTTCAGAAAAGCTTTTGATTGATGGGTTAATAGAGATCTGAAACACAAGGACAGAAAACTCTGATCTTTACAAAAGATGGACATTATTTTTCCTGACATACGGGAGAAGAGATGGTTCATTCTGGTTCATTCTGGTTGGATTTTTGGTTTGAGGTGAGTCAGTGTCTGAGTCCAGAGGCTGTTAAAGCCATGGGACATTATCAAAGCAGATTTTAAATATTTATTTCATATTTCTGCAGTTTAACAAAAACATTTTTTCAAGAAAACCAATGACATCCTCCTCCTCTGTTATACATTCGTACATACTCTATGGGATAAACAGATGGACATGCATCCTTGAGGCCTTCTATTTAAATCTAGATTAATAACTAGGGGTGAACCGGTTGCAGTTTTCTGGCTGATTCCAGTTTCGCTCTATGACAATTTTTTCTTTTGAAAAGTTGTTAAATATAGCAATGAAGTCTCTAAATTGGCAACAGTGGGGTAGTTATTGTTAACCACAAGCTGTGACCTGGCGGGTGGGTTGATCAGTCCTCTCTCACCCCACAGAACAGAGCAGTGGCTGATTTTCAGACCTTTGCTGTAGTTGTACCATGATAAAGATTTTTGGTTTAGTCTGACAGACAATCTGTCAGACTAATCCTGAACAGGATGCTGTGCAGCTGCAATAACTGTCCCTGTAAAACACACAGGCCCTTTTTGCTTCAAGGATTTCTTTTTATACTCAAGTTTCTTGTAGCTTGAGGCAAATGTTCCCTTACCACCACCGCCACACTTTACCAGAGCTTCACAACTCAGACACATTTACTTTTCTACAGTATATTTAATTACATTGGACAGTACTATGGAAACTGAACTGCTAATCTATCAGTAGGGTTGCATGTTGAGGGGTTGGTCTCCAATGCTTTTGAGGCCAGGCTGTTGTTCTTAAAACTTGAGTAAACTTGGCAGCCCTAATGTTGCAGCCAAGAGGTACTGTCAGTTGACCCCCAAAGGTCATGACCCCTGCCCCACAGACAGACCCTGGGTGAGTTTTGACCCAGAATTTTCTTGCTATGATGTCATCGCTGTGATTCAGTATTCTTCTTGCACAGTTTGTGAAAGTCATCCTTCATTCAGATTCACCCCTGGCTATCAAAAATGCTCTTTGAAATAAACCCACACCAAACAACACAAACATAAATAATACAAGACAGCAATAAAATAATTCATTAGGATGCCTGGCAATGAAAGGCAAAAAGTATACAGGAAATAAGTGTGTTTACTTTAGTGTGTTTACTTTTTCACAAGTGTGAAATTTTTCACCTGTGTTTATCACTTATCTAGAAAATAACCTGTTTCAGTGCAGGTTATATATAAATTTTTTATTTTTTGTTCAAATTAATGAATAAGTACTTCATTACAAGTCATGATGGTTTAGGTGATCTTAACGTTAAACTGCATCATTCTATGTGAGTTTTGGTCCGTCTTTCTGGATCATGGTGACAGATCTGATAACAATCTAAGCTAGCTGGAATTTGGACGGTGGAGACGGCGTGGAGCCACGTCTCATTTGGCAGCTTTCTGACTCCCTGTCTGTGTCTCACTGCGCTGACAGATCCCATCACCACTCCCAGCCCTGCCCTGCTCTCCACCTCTTCACTGACACACACACACTCTGCATGTACCTACATATACTCACACTGAATCATTCACCATCCCTTGACTGCCATTTGGCTTTATCTCACACAGGTTGGAAGTTTCTCCTGTTGTGAACAGCGCAGAACGTGTAATCAGAACATCCAGAAACACAGAGCCATTAAAGGACTGGCATGGCCTGCTTGTGTTGTTTATGATAAACCTGCCTGGATAGTTTTTTTTGTTGTTGTTTTTTTCACACTGTTAGCCGGGGATGTTGGCAAGCTGCATCTTTTCTCTCTTATCAGTGGATTCCTATCAGATCAGCTAAACATGTCAGTGAACAGTGATCTAAGACATTTTTTTTTCCTGCTGCTCTGCTCAACGGGGCAAGAAGAATGCAACCCTGCCATTTCACTGTCTTCTGTGATTACAGGTCGCCCTTGTGTATGTGTGGGTGGTTGACTTAAAGTGAGCAATAGCTTCTGCTGTCAGTAAAAACTAGAGCTATGAAAACAAAAACAAAACTGTGTAGAGCTGCAGAAGTAAGGTAAAGGTGGTTTGGTTGAGTCTTTCAAATGTGGAATATCTAATGATAGCTTCATTATGACAGTCATCTTTGGGCATAATATAATTCTCTAATAAACCTAAATAGGTAAGTAAGTATGGTTACTTTAAGAGCCTTTCACAGACCATCATAAAGCAACATATAGAAAACCAAGTAAGTGCTATTAAAAAAAATTAACATTTCTGAAAAGCAATTATCTATAAACCAAAGATATACATTGTCACCAGGGTGGTATTTTCACATTGCAGGTCCAGTTTTTATGCTGAAATATAATATTCCTCAACTTTTCTGACAAAGTTGGTTATGGGTAGAGGTTGGTAGAGTACCCAAAAATTGTACTCAAGAAAGAGTAGCAGCACTTCAAAAAGTGGACATCCAAGAAGTTACTCAAAAAAGAGTAAAAAATTATTTGACTAAAAAAATATCTGCCCAAGTACAGAGTACCTCATTAAATTATCAGTCGATTAATATTTAAAAATTACATCATCAGATGGATTCCAAACTGACTCCATCATGTTGGGGTCAGAGCAACATGGGGCCTCATCCTATGCAAAGGGATTCTTTGCTCTTCCAATGGCTGAAGAGCGTTACGACTGGAACTGGGAGTTTGGGCATTACAACAGAAAGCTTGACAATCACTCTCAGAGAAAAGTCAGTACATGTGTTACTTTGTACACACAAAACTGTTGAACATGGATGGATGTGGTGTAAATGCGTAACTATGTGCACAAGTTTATTCTCATAGCTCCGAATAATGATGGCAGAAAAAAAAAATCAATTACTTTCGGAGCAGTGTGCTTCTGATCTATAATTTATAACCTTCTCCTCAACATTTTGACGTGCAGATTTTCTTTTAGCTAGCATGTGTGTGTTGCTGTGGCAGCACACATTTCCCAGTCTAACAGATCAGTCAACAGATCAGAGGCTTGGAAAGCTGTGCTTGTCTTTGCAAACCAACAATTCTCTGGACTGAAAGGCACTGTCTGCTCTCATTAATTGCTTTTTACATGATCAAAAGTAAGATTTTTAACAGCTCATAGCAAACACATAGTGATTATATTCATGCAATGCAATAAATTAATCAATGTATGAATTCATTAATTGGTGAGATTGATCCTGACACAGTGCTGTGGTAGACGGTTCTGCAGAAATTTATAGCTTCGTTATTTTGAGTTTTTCTTGGGTTCGGTTCTGCAGCTGGATCGTCTTAGTTGCATGTCCCAACAGAAGGGATATTCTGTCTCATGACTTCATTGTGAATATGGCAGACAGTGTGGGGCAAGACTCATGGATTACTAAGAAAGATGTGCCATGCTGGCTACACCCAAACGAGCTGGTGGTGGGTAGGGAGAAAAAAGCACTTTGCTCAAATAACAATAACACCCTGGGCACTGACAGCAGAGTCAGAAAGGAATCAGTGTTACATACAGACTGGACATGAAGTGGGAATGGCATAGAGAAGAGAAAGAGAGAGCACTTATATAGCTGAGGTGAATTAAGCTTCACATGGGAAGCACAGAAACAACCTGAATGATGTCCTGACCCATGGAGGATCATCAGAGTGCCCTTTGGAGGAGTTTGTGGGTCCTGCCCAGACCAGAAGACCCAGATCAAAACCTTTAGACCACACTGGGAAGGAATGTAAAGATGACAAGCAGGAGTCTCAAGAGGCACTGGCAGGCAGGGCAGCGCAGCTGGACGACTCCAGAGGCCAAGAAAGAGGAGGTGCTAACCAGTGGACAGGAAGGATTGGCTTAGGGTCCAGAGTGATATGGGAAAACTGTCTTGAGAGAGAACTTGTTTTAGCATTCATTAGATGGACGTTGTAAGATTCAATAAAAGTGCTCAACAAGCCTACTTGGAACGCAGTTGTTTTACAGTTTGAATATATATCCAGTTCCTGTGGTCGGTCCAGAACAGGAAGGCTTCTTTTGTTCCAATGGCCTATCAGACAATCCATCAGATTGTGAACGCCATCTGTTCCCAGTCGCCCTCAAAATATTCCTTCTGAGTGAGACAAAGCTTCCTTGAGTGGAGCTTTCCATCCCACTCTTGTTGGTGAAGTGTGGTAGCAATGACTGTGTTAGATGTATCGACTTTCATTACAAAAGTTTCAGCAGGATCAGGATGGAGGCAGATGGGTGCTGTGGCAAACAAGTGGATGAAACACAGGACAGCTTGAACAACCTGCAGGGAGAACTGCAGGCTTGGCAAGCTACATTGTACACACAGTCTGACAGAAGTGAGGCTGCCATGCACCAGCACCAGCAGACTCTCTGAACACCACCAGCAAGGTGGGTGAACTGTCTTGCAGAACAGACAGGTGGAGCAGCGTCTCAAACCAGCAACCCACCAATTACAGGACAAACTCCTACCACTGTCGCCACCATGGCTTTGCTTGTTAGCTTAGCTCTTTCTTCACAACAGATTGCAGTAACATTTAGATTGCATATACATCTGTCTCCGTTTACATTATGCTGTCACTTGTGAACAAAACACCAAGGACTTGAACTCCTCTACTGAGGCAAAGAGTAACCCCAAATCTAGAAGAAGCAATCCATCTTTTTCCAGTTGAGATGCATGGTCACACTTAAAGGAGTTGGATATAAGAGTGCTCCAGTGCACCAGAGCATCCTTAAGTAGATAGCTTTAAGGATAGTCCTTAAAGCTAACGCCAGGAAAATTACAGCAACTCCACAAAATACTTCAGTAGCCAGGGCAGTAAGTGTTCACTAGATCCGCAAAACAAAGGATCCATTATTTAAATTCAAAAACCAAGTACTTTGATGCCCCAAAACCTCTGGGTCCTGACTTACTGAAAGCTTTAACTAAATGTAAATGTGGAATACTGAACATTGACATTCAACTGAATTATATGAAAACAAGATTAGGCACAAGTTGTGACAGTTTGTACTAAATAAATTAGAATTGTTACCACATGAGCCCTCCTGAAGAGGCTACATATTTTGAAGTTAGATTACATCTTAATCACTCTTTCTCCTGCCTAAAAACTAAAGACTAAGAGGTCACTCGAAGTCAAGGTGCAGTGTAAGTGTAGTTGTTGGATTTAATTGAATTCAGCTGATGCCACACTGTTGTCATTAACGCTGCAACAGAAGGGATATTCAGTTCATCTGGAAATTACTGATGCATTTGCTGGAACTCAAACTATCTTAGTTGTAACTAAAAGGGAAAGGGGGATTTCCTGAAGTGTTCCTTTAACATTCCATTCCCAAACTTATTGAAAGGTTAAAATGCTAAACCAAGGCTCATGAGAAACTCACATTTTAATCAATTAAATGTTCTTTGATCCATTACAGTTTACCTCTCAAAGTAGAGTGTGTACAGATTTTTTATGAAAGGCTGTCTTTAAACAAACATGCAAAAGGAAGTATTTATTCTCTTACATGAGTTCCAGACCGTTCTTCCCACCCCCAGCTGCTGAATGACTTATCCAGTCTTCCTGTCTATCTGGCAGCAGATCTATTAGTTCAGCTGCTTGCTTCACTTGGATAGATTACAGTACATGCTGGTTTTCCTCTCCACCTTTGTGCCTTTCCAATTCTCTGTGACAATATCTACAAGGACGGCTGGAAAACAACCAAGAGACGAAACAAAAATTACCTCAATATTAGAAATTTTATTTAAGGTACAAGAGTGCTTTGTATCTGACCATATTGAAATTACTGGAAGAAATAAACATCTTCTAGAAAAAGAAAATCTTTTTAAGAATTGATTCATTTGGTGTTCCGTAGCACAGACTGCATGCAACTTTAAAGGCTAACATAATGCCTGTGAATAGTTAAATGAACACATTGCAAAATAAGTGCTGTGTTGTGTAGCTCAAACTCATACAGATTTTTTTACCAACTTTAGAAAACAAAAGTTTAGAAAAGGAAACACATTCAGTTCTTGTCTTCAATCCTTTTTGATTTATATAAATTACAGAAGTTAGAGGATATTAAACAAAAATAATAGTGACCTAAAACCAATGTATATAAAGGAAATTGAAATTATACCTTGAGCATGGTGATGTACCTCTGGCAGCAAAGTGAACATAGTGATTCATGTTGCTGAATAAAGTTTTGTGGTCTTATGAGGCAAAAATAGAAGAGATTCCCTAAGCCTCAGTATTTAAAGACAGACCCAGGTCTTTCAATTTAATGTATAATTCAGCACAATGTCAAGAGATGTAAAACACTCAGGACACTCAGATCTGTTTGAGTGGCAAGTAGAAGCCCAACAAATTTACTGTAATGCTCCATTTGATATATACATAAAAACTCTATTAGAAATTGCTTTGAGTTTATTTCAAAATCAGATGGAAAAGCAAGAGAAAAAAACAAAAAAAGGAAAGGAATGTGGCAAAAAATGTATAGGGTGAAAAAGGAGAGAACGAAGGGTAGAGAGAATACAAGAAAACAAGAAGTCTGCTTCTCCACCAGCAGAAAGAGAGAAAAGAAAACAGAACTGAGAAACCACAGAGACAAACATCAATATGTACAACAGCAACATCCCTGAAGTGTATGCAGTAATTAACACAAGATGTATTTGGTGGCGGCCGCAGCCCTTGACACAGTGTATCTGTAAACACCTGAATCCAAATCCCCAGCAACATCTATATGAATGGAAACTTTCCTGGATCATTCAGGCCACAAAAGATCAAGAGACAGCCAGACTTTCAGCAGGTAACAGGCTAAACAGCAAAGGTGCTCTGTTTTATCCTGTTGATATTGTACTTTTTGTGTGACTTTTATGGCAAAATCAGTATAGTGGGTCTGTGGTAGAAGAGGCAGATGTCAGAAATTAATGATCTAGTCCAGGTTTTAAGAATGTTAACTTTTAACCCTCGTGTGCAACGGTGGGGGTATATCAGACACCCCTTGGCATAACTGTTGCGTTATGGTGGTGGTGTTAGTTCATAACAGCAAGGATCAAGTTGGCTTACTTTGTGTTACAGCCAGGAACACACAGGAACTAACTAACTGTGTTAACTCAGCTGCATGCCAGCATCTTGCGTGAATTCTGGTGTTTGTGTTTTGTGTTGCACTACACCACCGTTACAGTGGCAGGTTGGCTTCCACTGTATTACAGTCAGGACAGTGGAGGTAGCTAGCTAACTGTGTTCAGTCAGCTGCGTGACTCCATCTAACATGAACTCTGGTGTTTGTGTAAAGTCACAAATAGTCATTGAGCTGTTTGGTGACATGGTGTGTATCATACTGAATATGAACCAGAACAGCGGCAGATTGGCTTGTAGGATGTAGTAGTACAATTTTTTTTTTCGTTGCTTGCGATGTGAGAGCTCCTGTTTCGTTTTTGCCTTGGCAGGGTCCATTCAGACCCCCACAGCTACCACCCCGAGTGTCAGCATCAAGTGTGTCGTTTTCGCCTTGGCAGGGTCCACTCGGACCCTGAGCCCAGCTACCACCCACTCCATTCCCAGCGTCAGCATCAACTGTGTCATTTTTGCCTCTGCGGGGTCCGCATGGACCCCGAGGCGACATCAACTGTATCTCTTCAGTCTCGCATGCCCAAAGGTTAAAGTAGAACATATTAAAGACGCTCAAGGTAGTGAAAATTGGAATCACCCTTTACCCATTTCCCTACAGGATTTATTAGAGGGCTCAGAAGGGAAATCTTTTTCTATGCTACTCTAGCCTTTAGAATGTTTGTTGTCTTTCTTGCCAACAAGGATTCTTCCTGGTAATTCACAAGATACATTTCCTGCTCACTCAGTCTATGCTACATGCTAGCAGCACCATCTGGAAAACCCACATGCATTCTTTCTTGGAACATTTGGGATGTAGCTACAAGTGCAGGAAGATCAGGCCACACCAGGATGAAGTTGCGCGTCTGTCCTGTCTTTGAAATTCATAAAAACGAAGTTAAGGCATTTCCCAAGGGCCTGTGCCGTGGACACTGCCAGCATGCTGCTAACATGCTATGCGAAGCACTAGCAAACGTTATCCACCAGGACAGACCATTACATCCTTACTGTGGAGGAGGTTTTGTGGATGTTTAAAGCAACATACTCCTAATACACCCAAAAGGACCTCATCTTCATGCTGTGTGAAGCATCCTTGTTAGATGTGAATCCATTTGTAAGACATAATATCTAAAATTTGATTTCCACTATAGTTCATCTCCCTCCCCCCTCTCATATCACAAATTTTAATACTTCCTTTATCAGACTTAATCTACGTATAAACTGTGTTATGATCAGAAAACTTTGATTTAAACAAAGCAACTTAAGCAAAAAAAAAGTGTCTCATCAGTTTATGCAGGGCATTAAATATTTATTTAATTAAATATTTAATTTAATTAAATATTTAATTAAATTAAATATTTATTTATTTAATTAAATTATTTAATTTACTACTTAACTTGAGCTGAAGAAAACATTTTATAAAGCAAATCCAGGACTGGTCTACATGTGATGCACCTCTCACACAGTTCCCTGAGTTATTTGTGGTGTTAGGTTCTCACAGAGTGTGTTCAAAGGGCTCCTTGTGACAATGGGAGCAATGCATGACACTGGAAATAGCACAGAGGCCATGACTTGCACCGCTGTGGAGTTGAAAGGTATGTGTTAATCCAGCTGACCTTTGCAAGGCAACAGAAGTCAGTGAAGGGGTTGGGGTGCCAAATAGATCTGGCTGAGGTTCAGAGAGACTCGGCCTCTGCTACAAAGCAGACCAGCGGAAACCAATTAAACTCACCCAAGGTCACTGCTGGTGGACAGCTGGAACAAAGAGAGTTCCAGAACTTTTTTGTTTGTTTGTTTCATGAAACTCTACTTCAGCTTTCTTTAAAATATCAAATGAACAGACTGAATATTTTATGTAACATTGTAGGTTATACAGTACACATGGCTGAAATAGTCCAGATCTTTAACTCTGGCTCTCCAAATCTAAGACTTTTGAACTTGATACAGTTGGGGTAGTTTAGTCTTAGAGGGTCTTGACTATCTTTAGTTTTCACTGTTGTTTCTGATCATTGATGATGAGACTCTTTTTAACCATTTGCCAGCTTGTACACCCAATCCAGTCCTAACCCTAACCCTCCGAATTGAACCAAATGTCCTCCAATACTAATGTAGAAACTCTTTGTGGTGTCACTAACCAGGACGTGTCTTTTAATTCCAGTTTGTAGGTTCTTTTAAATCCTCATGGCTAAAATTGTTAATAATACAGTAATACAGTAGACTTCGGCCATGCATTTGTTGCTTCCAAAGTTGCAATGTTTGTCTCAGGATGTCCACAAGTGAACACAGAAGATTTTTTCCATGATGGCTTCCCTTTCCTGGCCAACTGTCAAATCCAGGGCAGAATCCAAAAATCTCCATCTTTCATTTTTCTGTTATTTTAAAGGCATCTATCATGTATTAAATGCAATGATATTTCAACATCTTCTGTACTGTGAGACAATCTGGTCTTAAAGGTGTAGGAGTTTGGAGTTCTTACATGCACAAGCTCTTAAGATCCATAATAAGAGAACAAGTTTGTTCCATTGCTGTATTATTTTCACAAAATACATTTTTTTTACTTTTGGTTATTTAATCCGGTATTCAAATTTATGTGTGCCCTATAAGATTGTTCATGGTTCCACTGCCCTTCTGTTGGAAAAACAAATGTGTTCCTCATTTTTACTAAATCATCTCGGGTCACTCATCCGCCACTAGGTGAGAGTAACATTTGGAAGCATAGAACTTCCTTTAAAAAGTCAACATTCTATTGTGTGACATCCCAGCTTTGGAACTTTGCCAACCAATGTATTGCTATGCACAGACTTTCTATTCCAGTTTGTTCACATGATATCTGCTTAAAATAACTGTCAGTTCAATCTGGAAAGACTCAGACGGACAAAACGGGAACAATTAAAAGATTTAATGACAGGAATGAATAATAGTTCTTTGGCGCTCGGACCCCAGCAGCAAATTCGAGCTGAGATTTGATGTGAACTCGATGAACATCCCGATAACCGATTAGGGATGCTCTCCCCCCGGGGCCCGACACTGGTGGTGGTGGTCAGGAAAGGGTGCTATCCTAGAGAGATGAAGGATGTGGGTGGAGAAGGGGAGGTGGTGGGTTGAATGCAGCTGGGAAGCGGCTGACGGCTTGGGTGTGGATCTTTTATGCAGAGCCTGATTGCTGATTGAACGCGTCGGGTGAGGTCCAGTGCTGAGGTCGGAGATGAGCATGACGTCGATGGGCGAATGGAGGGGGCGGAGTCTTCCAGTCTGAACTTCCGCTTTAGCTCCATTATATAGACTGCAGTCCTTGTGTTTATATGTGACTGTTCTATTGGATTTTATATTTCTCTTATTATGGTGTGATTGTTTTTAAATGTCCTGAACTTTTGTATTGTTACATATTAAATTTGAATCTTATGGTAGGTTTAGGAAATTAGAATTTGTACCTGGTACAGCACATCTCTCCTTCAGTGATTCATGCATGTTGAACATTGTCCCATTTTAAATAAATTGATTAATTTATCCAAATAACTCATATTTCCATATTTTGGTTTTGAAACTTGTCCAGTTTGTCCTCCACCTGTTGTCCTGTGGTAGTACAGGGTGCTAATTGATAGATTCATGGGTTCTGGCTAGAAAAACATTTTATTGTAAGTGCTCAACACATTAAAGTCATTTTTTTGTGATTTCTACCTGTTCCCCCTTTAACTTTGTTACGCAAACATCTTCTCCTTTGATATCTCTCGTGGTCAGGACCCCTGTTGCTTTTAGTACGCTGTAAAGTTGCTCTGTTGCTGCCAGTTTGGCATGCCATATCCCCAAGAAACCAAAGCCTGAGCTCTGCTGCCTCACTCGCCTCGGTACATGCCTGTGAAATGCTTGATTATGCAAACCAGGCTGTTTACTTTGGATTACAATCAATATATGGGTGCCCTATGAGATTTGCGTTCAAGCAAGCGGCAGCAGGCGGCCTTTCCCTGTGAAGTGGGCAATGGCTGTGTGGAACAGTGAGCAGGACTGTGAGCGCCAGATAAAAGATGAATTATAGATATCCAGCCCCGGGGCTAAACGTGGAGGTTGGTGGATAGGAGTGAGATAGGGGTTTAATAGGGGATGTGCTGGGGGGAGCACATGTCTTGAGCAATGATTCTCAGTGGTAGTGGTAAAAGAGGTGGACACGTATTGAAAAAGCTGATAAACTACAGGATGCATTGAACTGGTACATTGGCTCAACTCCATACTGTGAATTAGCAAAAACTATTCACAAAACAGTTTAAGAAATTGATAACGATGATTCAGAGGACGATTTTTCTGCAGAAAAACAGAATTACAGTGCAGAGTTAGTCATTTTCAAACATATCCTGATACCTCCAAGAGCATGTCATTTCAACACTGTTGGATGTGCTAGATGTAATTCTGATGCAGTAGCTGAGCAAAAATGGTTCAATATATGGCAGCTACTAAAATGACGGGGTTTTACTGAAGCCTATGCAGGCTTGTGCAGGCCAAATCCCCAGGTGAGCTTCTACTACTCTTCTGAGAGTCTTTCTTTTTTTTCAGCAGCTCAGGACTGGTGTTAATATGTAAGTTAATATGTAACATGCCTTATTCCTTATAATTGTTTTCTTTTATTACAGAAATTCCATGTACATCTTTTGTCTTATAAATGAAGACACACTACCTTCTTTATGTTCCAGTGAAAAACCCTGAGCTCGAGCGCAGTGGTGCAACAGACGGATGGGAGATACTCAACTGATGGAGTTAACACACTCACATGTTTCTGTCTTAACTAATTGAAGTTAAATTTGAAAAGTTTTAAATTGGATGCTGAGCTCCTTTGGTCTTTGGACAGTTGACCTACTTGACCTCCCCTTTTTGCTATGACGGAAAACATCCATCCATTTCCTTACACCCTTGTCCCTAATGGGGTCAGAAGGGTTTCTAGTGCCTATCTCCAGCTAACGTTTCGGGTGAGAGGCAGCGTACACCCTGGACAGGTCGCCAGTCTGTCACAGGGCAACATAGAGACAGACAGGACAAACAGCCACAATGAGAAACAATAGACTGAATATTTTTTCAAGAGTAAATTCAGTCATTCAAAGATGTTGAGCAAAGTAGAAAACTTATATTTGAATTTGCCAGGGGGGAAGATAGAAAAACATGAGCAGACGTTTTAAATCAGGTCAACAGTGAGGATCCTCAACAGTCAAACATATGGAGACAATAACCTTATAGTCAAAAATAATCTCAATTAATAAATGAGTAAGGAAGGGACTGACTGATATCGGTCTCCTGAAACATTGATTTTAAAATTGATTTGATTGTCAGAATTTTTTTTTCCACTGCATACATTATGCTTAAACTTCAAACAATTTTACATAACCTGTTAGTTGTAGCAAAATTATGGCTGATCAGAATATTAACCTATCTGTTAAATCACTCTGTAGAAGTGAAATTCTCTCTTCAATGCTTTCTTTAGCTTTTGGGGCACAACAGTCCAGACCACCCTGCACATGTAGACCACAAGAGCACTGATATAATAACTGGGCACATAGCTCCCTTCTCCCTTCAGTTTGTATGCTCTTCATGAAGCGAGGATGAATGCGGAACGTAAAAGCATAACCAAAAGTATTATAACCTCATAAATCATTGATGCTTCCCAGCGCTCCAAACATACGCAGCAAAAACCACTGAATCTCTGTAGACACGAAGACAAAGTAAAACCCAGCTCCAGCTCTCTGTAGGGCCGACGCTCACGTCAAGATCATAAGATGGAATGAGGCTCAGTACTGAGTTCACTGGGTCGTGACTAACAGGTTTCAACAGTATTACAGATCCACAGTTTTGGGGAGACAGAAGGACTCTGCCTAAAACAACATCACTGATGGACAATGTCTCCCACTTCATGCATGAAGCTGCTGCTGAACTGCAGAGCTCCTTCAGCGACACACTGCTGCTTCCTCAGAGCACAAAGGAGCTTTACCTCAGATCCTGCCTCCCAGCAGCTGTTAGACTCAGAGCCATCAGTGCTCCCAAGAAACTCTACTTGTTTACGATCGTGCTGGTATTTGCAGTTTTTATTAATTTTAAGTACCATTTCTGATGGTATCTGCACATTGCTGCTGGTCCACAGTTTTTGCCATGATTTTATTTTTATAGTATGTTGTCTTTTTAATGCACAAATACACCTGCACATTTTGAACTTAAAAAAATGTGAGGAGATGAACAGGTTTTTCAAAGGGTTTGGTTCGTTTGACACAGTGCTGTGTGAAAGTGAATTGTTGCAGCTGAAAATGGAACAAATGTTTCAGTTTTGGTCCTCAACTGATACCTCTGAAGAGTTTGGTTTTTGTCGGGAAACTACCATATTTTACCCCTCTGCTCCCCTCTTCTTCTTGCTCTCCCCCACTCATCCCCAATTCCGACAGCAGCAGCGGATGGATAAATATTTTGCGTATTCTCAAGTCCAAATCTTGACAGGTATGCCTCAACTCAATTGGACCAGCTCCACTGGACTGTAAAATGCGAAAACATGCTAAAAGCCATTTAGGATTAAAAGCTTTCAAAAAATTATGTACAATTATAAAAAAACAATGACAGGGAATACTTTTGACCTGATGGTCACATATGTTTACAACAAGTAACAGTCATAATGAGTTTGTCAAAGCTTGTAAATAGATCAAATTATGTAAAAAAAAAAGATTAAAAAAAAAACATTAAGCTGACCTCCTCATTGAATGCAAAGCTATTCCATTTTAGTAATCAGATTCTCGAACTTTCCAGTTCTCCTTGTTGTGTAAAGAGAACTTCCATGTTTCTGAAGCAGAAAGAAGAGCAGCTACAGGGCTCAGTTCACCTTGACAGCTCAGCCCCAGAGAGAGGATCTGGCTTCAGAGAGCTGAGGAGGCGAGAGCCACAAAGGTGTGGAAAACAGACGGCCAATGAGGAGAAAGAGCTGGAGAGGAGGGGTAAAGTAAGAGGTGGGGTGAGGCTTTGGCTTGGATTTGACAGCTGGCAAGCTGGGAGAAACACAATACACCGATGGGACGGCCACGGAGGGGAAGAGACGTGGGAAGGGAATAAAATGCACTTTAATGAGTTAGAGCGGCTGTTTTTGTTTGAAAAAACCTGCAAGACCAAAGACGTGCGGGAGTGAAAAATGTGAATGTGTAAGCAGAGACATTAGAGCTGGATAACACGGCACTCGGATTCTTGTCATGTAATTTACATGGTCATACAGAGCTGGCATCTACACCGGGCTGGCTGAGCGCTGCATGCCCTGACACACCTTTGAAGTCTGAGCTCTGCCTTTTTCTCACCATTGGAATATCTCCCAGTCTCTTTCAACCACACACACACGCACACACGCACACACACACATACACATACACACACACACATGCACACATACTGCAGAACACAGCAGCAATCATCAGAGTGCTACCCTGCATTCAGACAGAGTCAGAAACAAGACAACGATGAGGGGAGCTTTGCACACAAGGCACTCGGCACATTAATCCTGCAGCACCACCATCGCTGTGCTTGCCTGGTAATTACTGAGGAGCTATACTGGAGTCTAGTTTACAACTTAAAACTGAATTTGTAGATTGTGAACCCTAAGACTGTTAGTCTTGGTTTTGGATATAAAAAACATTTGTCTTTTATATTATCATTGAATATTTATCAGATTGTAGTTGTGTCTGCCTGACAGACCCGGTCCCAGGTTTGGGTGTTGGCTCTGACTACATGTGGAATAGATACATACACCCACAAGGAGAAAGAACAGTGGGTGGGTAAGAATTCAGAAATATGTGAAGGCTGTCCGGGTGATGATGTACTCATAAGAAACCTCTTCTTAGTTCACTGTTCTGGTTTTGCAGAGCTTCCTCTTAAGATCTAAAGTGTAGGTACGTTATTCTGAACATTTGAAGTGACTCCATTTCAAATTTTATACTTTTGTCACTATTATTTCCAGTACTTAGAATCTTGCCAGTCATCTCAGAAAGTGAAACTCATTTATGGCACAGCATCATTACATTTACTAATATACTCCAAGCTTTTGTTTCTTGTCATTTTGATGACTGAGTACAGATAATGAAAACATTCAGAGTCTCAGAAAATTAGAATACCATGAAAAATGTAATTTATTTTAAAACAGCTGCAAAGGTTTCCTGAGCCTTTAAATGTTTCTCACTCTGGGTCAGTCGGCTACACTATCATGAGAAAGACTGCTGGGTGGACAGATGTCCAGGAGACAGTCATGGACACTCTTCACCAGGAGGAAAAGCCACAAAAGGTCACTGTTTTTAAAAAAAGTCAAATTTTGTTATCATATTGATTTGTAAAAGCAAAAAAAAAAAGGTAAAACTTCCCGAATGAATACTTTTTTTAGGCACTGTGCTCACTGAAAACATCAATTATTCAAATATATTCACTTTTGTAAAAATCAACATAAACTGACCCATTTTCTCCCTCCTCCCCCCCCATCCACTCAAGTTTGTTGCCCTTCTTATGCAGTTTTGCATCAATCCAAAGTAATAAATAACAGAGGAGCTTTTTTCTCAGAGGATAATTTATCCTCTTTTCACTTCAGTGAAACAGATATGACTCAGGAAGCCTAAGACATCCAGTTAAAGCAGCTCTCCTTTAGAAACAGGAAAAAGTAAAACACATGAAAATGGAAATATGATCGTCTGACCCCCTCTCTCCTCTGGGTGTATCTCTGTGTTATGAGTCTCTCTCAGTTTGGGCTTTGTGTATTTTCAGACCTTTAGGGCTGCAACACAAACCGACCCTGGTTGCCATTGGGGCCTCTGTGTTCTCCATCTGCTTTAGCTCAACAGTGCACAGCCGAAGCAGCTCCATGTCACAAACACAGGCAGCACTCGTTTCAGTGAAATTCGAGACCCCCCCCCCCTCCCCTAACCCCACTCACTAAATAGCAACTGCATGTTTTTAAATCTGAAAAACAAAGATATTCAATTATTTATTTGTCCAGCGGTGTTCTCGCAGACCTTAGCAGCAGTAAATGCAATCTGAGCAAGGATCAGTTGTACACGCATGGTTTTTATTACGCGTTTGGCTCGCATTTGCTGCCATTAATCAACCCACTGGGTCAGTTTGAAGTGGAAATTGCAACATGCATCATGGGTACTGGAAGAAAAATGGAAACAATTGCTCAAACAGGGCTACGATCCACCAGTAGCCTCAGAGCCAGCAGTGAGCTGAGCTGTGCACAGTGCGGCCATGTTTTTGCCTTCATGTGTGTGCTGTGCTCACGAAGGGAATTCCATTTTTCAGTGTAATTGGATTAATTAATCATCTGAGTTAATCTCAACTTTGATGGATTTGGGAAGACTTTAAACTCTGTAAAAGAAGAAAGCTTTTGGCCAGGCTTTTGTCACATCCACAAAAAAAAAAACATGGTATATAAAGACAGCTGTGATATTGGCTCATCATTAAGAGTTGGCATTAATTAGGGTTTCATATTACTCTCAGCATTTCTAGGTTACTCAGTTTAAGCCAGCTTCCAGCAAACCTATTTTTACTCTCTGGATTTTCCATAAATTACACTGTTGAAATCGAAATGCACTAAAATAACACAGAGAGGCTGTAAATAAAACACGGCAAACTCTATTGAATGAACTATGCAGTTCAGGTAAGCCAAAATAAATCAAATGAGATTTAAATATTCCACAAACTTGTGTACCACACATTTCTTCACATTAAACTGGATGAGAAAATGTTGGACTGTTGCAGAGCCATGTGAGTGTTTCCTGCAGCTTATCAGAAATACATTTCTTAAGCCAACAGCCACTCCATTGTCATTTAATTTAAATTAAGTTATTTAATTAGGACACTACACATCAATCAATTCATTAATCAGTTAATAAATTACTACAATTCGTGGCAGTGGAAATATGCAGAAATTAGCACAATAGTTAAATGTCATCAATTGTCCAAAGACAAGCAAGCAGAAAAAAACCAGAACACCCCACTGTGAAATTCACAGGACAGAACACATAGTTACAACGAAAGAAGAAAAAAATTACATCAACAAAAGAAAACATTTATACAAGGAATAATTGACCAACAGACAAAAACAGCATACAAGACCCTTCACTATAAGCAGTGGAAGACATAATAAATGGGAACATAACTGGTTTGATTTCAACCATTGCTTCAGTTAAAATCAAACCCAGTCAGACTGCTTAACCAGTACTACCTCACCAGACCGGAGCTCCATCAAACAAGCCTGAAGTTCCAAACCCTCTGGATGAATCAACGTGTGGAGCAATTGGCTGGTTTTCACCAGGCAGAGCTGTTTCTGTCAGCTTCTGATATAAGTACAACAATTTTTGTTGAAGCAACAGTGAAAGTCACAAATAAACATTTTTGAAAGGCCTCCCAGAAAAGCAATTACAGGCTACACCACTACGTTGAAGACTGGTTAAAAAAAAACCAAACATTTTTCATTCAGATGATTCCCTTGTCAAGCTGAGAATTTTAGAGAAAGCAAACAGAGTGTAAAAAAAAGCTGTGAATGACTACACCAAAGAACCCAAATTATTAAAAAGGTCTTCACGGAAGATGTGTGGACTCCACAGGTCTTCTTCTTCTATTTAAAAGTTTGGAGCGCTTCAGTAATTTTTTACAAGGCAAAACATCATCAAAACTTCTTGTCATCAGTACAATAACCCAGCAGTGGAAAGTAGATCTGCATTTGTAGCCCACATTATAAATTAATACCTGCTGTGATGAGGTGCAACATCGCCTGGAAGACCTCATGAAAAGCAGACAGCCCTCTGATCATAAAACAAATGGGATGTCCCTTGTCTCCCTCTCTCCAGCTCACATACTTACACACTGCTCTGGAGGAATAGCTTTAATCCCTTAAAGATCGTGAACTCATGATTTCCTTCCCCACAAGCTGACCGCAGCCGGACCTTCATTTCCCGGCTAATTATAAACATATGCGTGGCTCAGGCCCGGTGCTAGATAAAATATGATCTGTTCCTAATCATCCTAGCAATCTCTACTGACTAGGGGAAGACCAAATGTTCTTTTGTGTTGTTGGACACATAAGAAGGAATGTTGGAAAATGTGTGGCCTACTTCATACAACAACATGTGGGTATGAAGTGTTTATTGTTCAGACTAAAATGAAGGATGTTGTTAAACTTGAATTAGCTTGCACTGTTATGCTAACAATTTTTTTTGTAAAGATAGTAACCCCTAGAGGTCTCACTTTACAACATCCAATAAGAAAGTCAAAGTTAGCACGCTTACAATTACTACTCAAGAGACTTCAAGATGTCGTCACATTGTTAATTCGGGCAATGTTCCAGTCACTCAATCACTCCATTGCCAGTTTGCCAAAGGAAACTCTACCAATCCCTTCAGGGGATCCAGTGATGAAACCTAATCCAGAGATACACTTGAGCTAAAGGCAATCAAAATCTGTGGAAGTTGAATGGATTCTAAGCTTTTCTCCTTACTGGTAGTTTCATTTAATAAATGTGTCTTTAAATGTTGTTTAAGCAGCTTTTAGTTTCTTTATTTCACCAATCTTTTGCTCCAAAGCCTGAGGTGATGGTGTGTAAAAACAACTGGTTCTCTGTTCTCATATTAACCTACAGCCCATTGATGTTTCTTTCTCTGTTCTTTCTCTTTATCCCAGGGAACCTTTTCATCCCTCTCCTCAGTAGGACTGCAGGTCCCCTCTCGCTGTCCAAATTGGGATGGAGAAGAAGAAGCTTATGATCTTACCCTGAGGAGTTTACCCCACAGCAAGGCGATATGTTAAAAGACATCTCACTCCTTTGACTTCTTCATGTAGCAACAGCCCCATCTAAAGCCAGGTACCAATGAATGGAGGAGGAATTCTCAACTTACTAATTGGGGTGCTTCAGTCTCATATCAAAAGTAGTTCTTAAGCGCGCTGCCTTTGGTGCAGTAAGGGCTTGTTATCTGGCAGAGCTTTCATACTTGGCGATATTTTTATGATGACCCAGTCTTCAGGCAATAGATGGTGGGATTCTTGAAGTTATACAGATTCGCTTCAGTTCAATCATCTAAAGAAATCCAGAGAACAACAGTGGGCTCATCAAACATTTACTGGGAGATGCCTACCTTTTTAGGTGGACTCTGCCTGTGGAAATCCAAATCAATTCATTTATAGAACAAATTGGCTAATGCATCTGCACTGGGTTAGTACAGGAAACACTTTTGTTGAAAAATCCAACGTGTTTGTTTCATTATAGGTACAATTCTGGTTTGTTTCTCTCCACACAATTGCTTGCCAATAGCAGAGGGTCCAAACTCTCATACCAGTACCGATATCTGAGGTTCAGCTTTGGGTGATAAGAACTGCCAAAAAAAATTGTTTACTTTTTTTTTTTTTTTTACAGACATAAATGTACAAATTTACAAATGTATTTGATAACTGCACCATTGCCAGTGCAGTTCACTTAACTTCACAAGCTTCAGTAAAAACAACACAAAACTGGCAATTTGTCCAGTCAGTGTACAGGAGTATAACAGCCAGTGCAAAATAAATAATAAAGGAAATGAATCTGACAAAAATAATAGGTTGACTACCTTGGTCAAACATGTAAAAATAAAATGCAACAAACCTTCATTCCGTTAGTTCAGAAGATGCAATTACAAATGCTAACTACAATGTAAAATAAAGTATAAAGCATGAGCACAACACATAGAATTAGACTGAATAGATCTGTCCTTATGGATCGGGCATATCATCACCAATATCTGATCTAGAATTTTTTTCAGCATCTGGGCTGCTATAGATATTTATATTAACCTGTCATTCACGAGAGGACCCAAATTTGGGTCCTCTCGTTGTGAATGACAACCTGTGAATGACAGGTTAATATCGGTGCATCTCTAGTTTTTACCAGACTAATGTGAAACCAGATGAACATCAGAACCAAAAGATTTGGAGAGGTAACCCAAAACCTCTGGCAATGAAATCTGTGTATAGATTGAATTATGTTTAGATGTGGACCCTTTTTAGATATTTAATATATAAACAATGCATAATGCCTATATAAGCATCTAATAAACAGTTCAATGCTTAAAATATATTATTTTCAGACTATCATGCTTTAAATGGTCACAAGCCATTGAGCCAGCTATTTTCTACACCAAGCTCAGATGGGGGAGGCTTTCATAGGGCAGCAGGAGGGAATAGCTTAAACAGGTGTCAGTCCATTATAGGGCCATCACAGAGACAGTAAGGATATAGACACACACACGCGCACGCCGACACACACACACGCACACACACACACGCAGCCGTGTTTTCGGATCTCGTGGGGACGTTACATTGACTTCCATTCATTTTCTACAGCCCAACCTTTACCCTTACCCTATCCATCACATACCTAACCCTTACCCCACAAACAGAATTTCCCCTCGTGGGCCCCACAAGAAACAGTGGTCCCCACGACCCCACAATATAGACAGAAATATGTCCCCACAAGGATGTAAAAACCTGGTTCACACACATCTTTCTCCACAGAATCTGACACATGCATGGAAACTGCATGTTAGAGATTAAACCCAGCTCCTTCTTGCATCTATCATTGCATATCATTGTATTTTAACTGGTCCGCCATTCTTCCATTTAAGAGAGCCACTTAACACACTGCACTGGTGTTCCAAACATCTTCCAGGTCAGTGAGGAATACAATTTGTGAAACAGTTTAATTAAAAGACCCGGGTTAACTTCAGGTTTTGATCCCAGGTCAGGTTTGTGTTGCAGCTCCTCTGCAGCGTCCTCCAGGCCTCCAGCCCACCGCCTTGTCAGAATATGAAGAGCTTATTTACGTTCTCCATCCTGCAAGCAGTGCTGCAGAGGAGAAGCAGCACACACGATTTTAGCTGTCTCTGTCCCTGTCCTCATTAGTGCAAAGCTGGTCTGTTTTTAAATGTGCATGCACACGCAAGCACACACACACACACACACACACACACACACGCGCGCGCGCACACACACACAACATTCTGGAGCTCTAAGCAGGCTGACAGTTTGAAGATAGGCCCACTGTGCAGCGCCGAGCAGAGCACAGGGCTGTGAGATGAGAAAGCCCCTGAGTAAAGGAGAATGCTGGCGAACACTTGTAATTGGGCCCTGAGTATCAGCTGCCAAATATCTCCTGTTAGTTCTTAGCACTTTTTTCTATTACTATGCTAATACTATGCCATCCATGAATGTAAATGAGACTGGGTATGTTTGACAGATTTTGTGCCTTCAGCAGGTCTGTCGCAGGAAAGTCTTGCTCACTTTTCATCTGAAGATCACTGACATAAGGCACACATGCATGTGTTGTGTAGAGTTTAGTGGGGTTTTTTATTGTATCCATACATTACTGAACTGCCATTAAACTTAGCAGAAACGGGAACTTTGTCCCAGCTCTGCTGTCATTCCCCACAGTTGATGATGTGATCGGAGAACTTTATATGAAGAATTTATATGTTGAGACAAAAGACGTACATGCATTACCATGTTTGTGTGTTTTTATTTTTAGGTAATGGTATGTTCAGGTTAACAATCCAGTGTAGGATCTTTTGGAGTGCTGTGTACATGAGGATGTCCATTAACATTTTGATAAATGGCACAAATTCTTATTGGAGGAATGCTCTGGATTTCAACAAGTGCATCTTAATGAATTGGATTATTATTGAAAAACTTTATAAATCAGTTGAATGGCCACTGCCTGGCCAATAAGAAATTATTCACTAATTATTGTTTGATTGCCTTTAGCTTTTGGTAAGTTGTGGCATTGTTTTTATTTTATGTGGATAGTTAATTGACATTCAGTTGCTGATGGTGTAGTGAATTGACTTTTGAGAGAAGGGGTATACTGTATCGACCCCCTGCAGTGTGACATCACAGAAGCAACATCTCCATCCTGGAGGGCAAAAAGCTGCTCGCCGACAATGATTACCATTGGTTTTAGCTGTCAAGTTGTCAACATACCTGCTAAATCTTAAAATGTACACCTAATTATATATATATATATATATATATATATATATATATATTTCTGTGTAGTTATTTTGAGATTTTCTGTGTTTATCGTTATCCTGTTCCCTGTGAGTCTGTCTCTGCGTCTTCCCTGTTGATTGTCTCCCAGGTGTGTCTCGTCCCCTTGATTACCCCTTGTGTATTTAAGTCCACCTGTTGTCTCTGTCTCTTGTCAGATCCTCGTCATTGTTAGCGTCATTCGTCGCACGTCTATAGTTGAGTTTCCTTAGTAGAACTGTGAAGTCCTGAGGTTACTTGTTTTCAGTCTACAGTCTTTATATCAGTTGCTACCGGTGTTAGCTGTGTGCTAATTTGCTGCCGTGCTGCCTGTCCTGGACTTTTACGAGCATCATTATTATTAAATTCATCATCACCTTCACTATAACCTGGGTTCTCTGCGCCTCTCCTCACCACCACCAACCACATCCCATGACACATATATATAAACAGGGACACTAATTGTCAACACTGACAACTAGATAACAAGCTCAGGAAAAAGTTTTAATTAAGAAAAATTAGGGAGGAAAAGGAAAGTAGGTCACTTATGCTTGCTTGACTTTAACAATCTTAACATGTAGATGTGAGGCAAGGTGGGCAAAGTGTCTTGCAATGACAAGAGGTGGACTTCGAACCAGCAACCCATCAATAACGAATTGCTTTGCCCAAGAACACAACAGGGGCGGACAGAGTGAGAATCAAACTAGCAACCCATTGATTGCAGCATGAACTCAGACATGGGACTTTGGATTAGATGATAGGACACCCTAATCTTGGGATTTTAAAAGCTCTGAGCCACAGTCAGCTAAATTAATTATTGAACTAATCATTTACTGAGGTACATACACTTATACTCTGCAACGTAATTCAGAAATAGTAAATGAGAATGTCAAAGACAGGCAGGGAATAAATCAGTTTAAACTACACATGTATCTGAACAATAAAACAAACTGTCCATCCATTGTACCCGTATAATACCATTCATGGATGAGATTTGAATGAAGTGGTCAATGGGTGAGCTTTTATCAGTCTAAATGTTAACAAGACCAGGATAAGTCCTAATTTTTTTTTCCATACAGTTAACAGACATAAATGTGACAGTTTTTACTGCAAAGGAATGACTAATAGTGATTTTAATTGGATTTTAGAGCACATAACTTAAAATGCCCCAAGCAGTTATATCATAATGCTAAAAAAAGGTGAATCTGTTAGAAACCAAAAGACACTATGACCTTTAGAAAGCGTATGTTGCAACCATGAAGCAATGAATAGTAACCTGCATAGCAAAAAGAAAAAGAAAATAAAAATAGTCCAGTTTTAATAAAATTCGCAGCTTGATCAATCTCAACATGTGGTTGGTCAAAAAAATGTTTTGCATAATATCACACTTCAAGGAGGTCAGATAAGAGTGAGTGGACAGGTTTATCTGCTTATTCACACTTATTTGATGCTAGCTTCAATCTGATAGGAAATGCGTTAAAATCTCAGTCACGTGTATTTAAAGGTTATTTACAGAAGAGGATTAGGGCCACTGGAAAAAAAAAAAAAAAAAAAACAGCTCACACTAAAATCACAAAACTCAGAAAAAAAAAGTCAAAATTCTGACTTTTTTCTCAGAATTCTGACTTTTAATTTAATCCTTTTAACAATACTGTAAGTCCTTTTTTGGGACAGTCCAAGTTCATATTAGGGGAGAGTCTATCTTGACCTGGCCACATTCCTCAGTAATCTTGTCTGTGTTGATGCCTTTTTCCCCATCGTAGAAAGGATATTCCCCCAGAAGAATCAGGGTATCTAATTCAGTGGGCTGGATGCTTCTGATATCTGGCTTATTTGAAGTGTTGATAGGTGAACAGCCACAAAAAAACTAAGCTAA
Organism: Poecilia formosa; assembly: GCF_000485575.1. Lineage (NCBI taxonomy): Eukaryota > Metazoa > Chordata > Actinopteri > Cyprinodontiformes > Poeciliidae > Poecilia > Poecilia formosa. Next base: position 913,381 of record NW_006799975.1, read on the forward strand.
TAAGCAATTTAGATCTTTAAATCCAGCCCATGATGAAAGCTTAATAATATCAACATGGATTTACTGTCACATAAGCCTCTCTTTTAATCATTTTCTACTGTCAGCAGAGGACTAACAGAAAAACAAGCCTAATCCATCTGATTGACATCCCCCACCAAATTGTCCAGGAAATAGACTGGAAAATATGTCAGCCAATTAATTAAGTGCATTTTTCTTCCTTTCAAGTTTTTTGTCTGGAATACAGATGGCAAGAGTCAGAACACACAGACAGCTGGGTGTAGAACTGGGGTCAGTTAGTGGTCAATTGTGTAATCTTATGTTATTATATGACTCACAACCAGAGTTATATTTCCAACAAAGAGAGCTGCTGTATATCTAGTTAATGGACAGAAACCAATTTCATCACATTGAAGGTATGCTGTGATTAAATGGTGTAATTAGATCCAATGTTAGCATAAACATGTCATCATGACAATCCAGGCAAATATTTTTTTCTTTGGTGTTTTCTGTATTCAAAATGCATTATATTTTTGGAGTTAGAAAACAAAAGTTATTTGCTTTTGGATTTTAAACCATAAAGATAAACTCAGCCAATGGATGTCTTGGACACAGTCAGTCAATGCCAAGTAAAATGATTGGCAATCCTAGACTGACTGTCTAGCCAGTCAGCCAATAGTGTGTCAAGTAGCATTGCACACAGGTATTTCAGCTCCCCAAACTTAAATTTCTTTCAAATATTTTAGATATTAAGCTCAGTGGAAAAACCTACAAAAAGGTGGATTTTTCTACATATAACTTGGAGTTACCTTCTGTGAATACTGATGTTTGTTTCCTCCTTTTACTTCAAATCTGTTGTCTTTGTGAGGCTTGATTCCCCACTTCTAAAAAAAGGAGAACCCCTCCTGACCCCACTAGGGACAAGGGTGAATAGAAAATGGATGGATGGATTAGAAAAGGAGAAACGTAGTGACAAATGCCAAATTGTTGTTCATTTCTAGCAGGGGAAAGATCACAAAGTATTGTACTTAGGTTACGCAAATGGCTAATGCATTCCTAGTCCTACAAGAAATCCAAGCAAATCAAACTCATCAAAACCAACTATTCTTAGTAAGCACTGTCATGGCTTTGATCTCACTGCTTATCTAGAAGTCATAGAGCTTTGACCACTTTTTCTCTTGAATCAGTGATTACTGGAGACCAGCAGAAAGGAAGCGCCATCCTGATTCTGAAAGATGTTTTTTTTTTCATACCACCATGATGGTCCTGATTGCTTCACTTGGACCCTTGACTGAGTCAGAGGGAGTTTATTTGGAGAATATTTGCTCTCCTGCCAAGATTCAAAGACTTGAAGATGGCTTTGATGTCGGCCCTTGTGATCGCTGATCGACAGTGGTGATTGACGGATGTATATCTGGCCCGCTTGCCTCTTAAATTCTTCTTATCTTCGTTTTTAAAGCTTTGTGTGGTGGGATAACTTGATTTTTACTTTAGCATGATATTTTATTGAGTTTCTCTTTGTCCTTTTTCAGACTTATTGGTTGCAGTTAGATTTAGCACACAGGTTGAGTTTTCACTGTTTATACTCATGTCTGTTGTTACAGGGAAGGTTGTAGTAAAGTAGTAAGATAGCTTAACATCCACAACTCCCAATTCTAATCTGAAATTAGTGAACAGGAACAGCAGACGACATGTGTTGTTGTGTACCACAAAAAAAACAAACATTTTTTGTTTTTAGATATTTTAGTGTAAAATAGTTTAGTATAAAATATTTCACACTAAAATATTTTAATGTAAAATATTTAGTATTTTACACTAAGTATTCAAATACAGCTGTCTTTTTGCCTTCTAACATGCAGATAGCCTATGTATACATTATAAAGTTTATGCCTGTATCTAAGCCATTCTGAGAAAATAGAGGTTAAAAACAAAAAGAGAACAGTGGGCCTTGATTATTGTTATTACACAAGAACAAACTGGGGAAGGCAGGCGTTAGAGGGAAATTTAACTTTATTTAGGAAACCTTGGTTACTTTTACAAAATGCTAAACATTACCTTCAGACTCCAAGAGAAGTTTCGCAGCAGCTGTTTTTCTGTAGCAGTTTGACTCAGTCAGTATGTTACACTTTACTCAAGCAATGCTGCCACCTGCTGCTGCATTAGTGACATTGCCTCTCATTATGCTAGAGCAAGGGTCAACAATCTTTGCAACCCTTAGAGCCATTTTTGCTTTTGGTCCAGCGAAACAATTCAGTTCAATGAATTCAATTCAGTTTATTTATATAACACCAATTCAAAATAAATGATGTCTAGAGGCACTTTGCAGAAAAATCAGTCATAAATCAATCATAAATATATCCCAATTAATCCAAGTTGTCAAATAGTAAAGCATACTCAATTAATTATTCAAAGTAGTTTTTGAATAATAGTTTTCTGTAAGGAAACCCAGCAGATCGAATCAATGACTTGCATCACTCGCTTCTACTGGACAAGGATGTAACAATCGGCTGCATTGAATCGTTGACTTTACAGCAACAGTGGAGACAGTTATTTTGTTTGTTTTTAGATTTTAAAATAAAGAAAATCAGCAAACTTTTCTGTAAAGGGAATTAATGCATTTGGTAAAAATTAACATGGGCTATTGGTATGGAATGAATATATAAGATAAAATAAGAGGTGGCTCTATGATTGGAGTAGAGTGATGTCAGCCAACTGTTGGAGCATTTTACCATCAATAAACCAGTAGTTGAAGATCACCAGGCACTGATTAGTCCGTGTCTATCATCATATTCAATCAATCGGAATATGTGTTCTGATGAGACTCATTTGCCAGAATAAAAGTTCTATTGAAAATATCGACCTTTCTGGGGATTTTAAACATTATTTTCTTTAAACACACACTTCTGTAGTGAGAATGCTTCCATTGTAATATTTCAATCTTCACTGTCATATTTTTTTCATCAAGTTTAAGCGGAAATCATCAAAAAATAAAAGCTTGAAAACATCAATCTGTGTGGATTTTTTAAATTTAACTTGGTGAAAAAACAAATCTTGGAAACATCAGCATGAGCAAATACCAAACCCAGAACCCTCACTTGATTTATTTTTCAGCACTTGCTTGAGCTCAGCCAAAGCAGAGACACAAGTAAATGACTGATGATGTATAAATGATGTAACATCATGCTATTATGTGATGCAACATAAAGTCCCACTTCTGTTATGATCCGGTGCTGATGATGGGGGTAAAGGGGAATTAAAACTGTGAAATACTGTGAATCACGTTAGCCAAAAATCCAGCTCTGGAATCCTTTGGAACGTAGAAGATCATCCTTATCGGATTCCTCTACCTCATCTTAGTCCTTCCTTCTTTTCAACTGCAGTGTATATTATTACACAATGGATAGTGGCTTTATAAAGCTACTCTGACCCAGAATATACCAGCAGTTATAGATTTAACTTAAATCAGCTCCTTTTTAAATTACTGACTGAGAAATAAGATTTGTTATTGTAAGACCCGTTAAAATGTCCACTGCTGTATGTTGCTCTTTTCACATGAGGTCGGAAGAGAAATAAGAAATGTAATCTACAGTAATATAGTTGTGTATATTTCTTTTCTGTGCTTTTCTTGTGTTTTGCGATGAGGTGTTACTGTGGGGGTGTGGATCTTCCCAGCTGTGGCTTTTGCTCACAAGTCTTCAAACCAGTATGCAGCCGAGTTAAAATACAAAATCCAGGTTTTTTACAATGCAAAAAATAAAGACCATGACAAAAACTTTAAAGGGGCAGTATTATATATTTTCCAGTCACATAGTGTCATTTTATAGTGCAATCAGGTAACTACAGTTGTTTAAAAAAAATGCTGTATTTATCAAATATAACTTAAAATAAATTTAACTTTGCAATTTGATGCCTTGAAATTGGGCTTCTGTCTCATTAAAAACCCCTGCTCTTTCTGAAACTCTGTCTTCAGGGAGTCGTCATGGCTCCACTAACCCTTTAACAATGTTTTTTACCAGTGTTGCTCTTAGAAGTAGCCTGTACAATGAGCTCAGCAGTGTTTGCTAATTGCTCCTGGCTAGTCTGAAGGAGCTAAGTGGAGGATTTGGGGGAGGGCAGCTCTTTGAGGGGGAAGCTCGAAAGCTTAGAAACTGCATCTCCATGGACAAGCTTCGTCCTCGAAGGCTGGGCTAGCTTCACCCAGGTGTTTTGCACAGCTGAATGGTTGTCATGGAGATTAAAAGATTTCTCAAACATGCATGAAAGAATCAAGGCAACGCTCCAGGTATGTTTGCGAAGAGGGAATAAAATTATAACATGATGCAAAGCTCAAAAATTTATAATACCGCCCCATTAAAAACTTGTCTCAATAATGTAACATGCATTCTGTACAATTTAAGTGAAAAATCTTGTTGCTTAAATCAAACTAAAATATCAAACTAAAATGTTATTGAAGCACTTTTTGATTTATTTTTAACATTCAGACTTTGTTTGGAGTTCCCACATTGTGATTTGGTCATATCTGCAGTGTGATGGTCTAAGCCTACAGGTTCTAAAGACTCTATGGTAAATGATGGAACCATGACTTTTGCTCAAACAAATGAAGGTTTTGGAGTGGCCTAGTCAAAGTCCAGACTTAATTTCAGTTCAGATTGTGTGACTTGACTTTCAACAAGCTCATGCTGGAAAAGATGGCCCAGATTTCCAATCACAAGAGAAAAATTACAAGAAATTCAAAGTTTAGAACTTACTTCTTAAAGAACGGTTGCAGAAGTAAGCTGTATTGTTCCACCATGGAGGAAAACAGAAAGGAATAAACATTAAAACCATTTTTTTTTTTAAATCAGATGCCAAAGTTTTAAGAGGGTTCATGTAAATACTATAACTTCTCATTTAGGTCTGTTTAAGTTTCCAGCTGAGACGCTTGGAGAAGTTCAAACCTGAGTGTGCAGACAGTCAGTATGTTCAGACTAAGATGCTGGCTCAGAATGAACTGGGGCGTTCAGACTTTCTAACTGGATCGCTGTGTTGGCAAACACAAAGATTCTGTGACTGATTAGATTTTCAAGTAAAATGAAGTGAAACCAGAAAGCAGGCACAGTGAGCTGCCAGGTTACACATCTCAGGATGTTTACACATGCAGACCTCATTCATGTCTGTTTCAGCTGTTGCTCAGCCAATGAAATGAGCTGCTTCGCTGTCTGAGCAGAGGACCAATAGACGAGTTTCAGGAGCAGAACTGAGCTGAAACTCTCAAAGCGGCTAAGACTTCATGTGAACATTTGGATGTATGATGTCTGTGACTGGATTCATCAGAGTTTTGACATATGACTGATTCAGTTTCTAGCCCAACTTTATGTTGTTTATTTTGTGATTCCCTCATGTTTGTGTCGTAATAAATGGAAGATATAAATGAGCAATTTAATGGGTTTGGATAAGGGTATATGCTGGACTGAGTGGTACCACAATGAACTTTGCTAGATCAAGGTGAAGAAATACCAGCTACCCCAGCATTCTGGGTTTCATTGGGGGCATGGAGAGGGTTAGAAGAAGTACTCAAACAATGTACTTAAGAAAAAGTATAAATAAACAGACAAAAATGAACACTAGTAAATGTAAAAGTAAAACATTAATATTTTTACTTGAGTAAATACTAAAAGTATTAACAGTAAAAGTACTTGCTCAATGTATAACCTGCTATCATTAAGTGCAGCTATTGTATTTCTATTTTCTGTCATGTTCGAAATAAATAAATAAATAAATAAATAAATAAATAAATAAATAAATAAATAAATAAATAAATAAATAAATGCTAATACATGTAATGTGCCATTTTAATGAACAATGCTGCAGATAAACCATGTTTTATTGTGTTTACTCTCTGTAACAGTTTAGATTTAGATTTGTGATTCTCTGCATCAGAATTTCAGGGACAACCTGCATCACTCTACCAATCCTTAACTACAGTCAATTTCAATAAATTAGAATATTTATGAAAAATTCATGTATTTCAGTAACTCAGCTCACAAGTTAAACACATGATACACATTAATTCTCCACAAATTGTTTTAAAGCTTTTATTTGTTAGTGATGATAATTTTTTGCTTAGAGCTAATGAAAACAACTTAATGCAGAACTATGAGTCTAATGAAAAATATGTTTAATACCTGCCTAAGTTGTTTTCAAAATCTGACAAACGAGCCTCATCAGAACCCATATTCTAATTTATTGAATATGAATGTAAATGTTAATATGAGATGGAGATCATTCAGATGGCGCTAATATTAATTCAATAACCAGGACTGGGACACTTACAACAGGAAAAGCTGGGCTCTACTTTCCCGCTTTGCTGTGGTTCAGTGGACCAATTCCCCACTTGCCATTGATTACTTTCAAACTAATGAACAAATCAAAAAAGCAATGCAACTTGAATGTAATGTGTAATGCAACACCTTATAGAAAGGTAGTGAAGTAGAAAATACAGATACTTAGTGCAAAATGTAGTGGAGTAAATGTCAAAAGTACCCATGATTAAATCTACTTAAGTGAAATACATATACATGAAAAATGTACTTAAGTACACCAAGAGCATAGAAGAACCGTTAATTGAGAGTTGTGAGTTTTGTTCTTCCCCACAGCAGAACAGATCAGTTCCCGCATTACAGCAGATGAAGTCCAATCCCACCTGACCCTTTTTTATAGCTTCAAGTTCAGGTCATAAATGTTAATACATGTAATGTGCCATTTTAATGAACAATGCTGCAGATAAAGCATGGGTTTAGAAGCATCACTTCTAAACCCAAGTGTCAAGGTACTTTGCAAAGACTAATGAAGCTTCGGCGCAAATTCAATCTGGAAGATTCTCTAGCATCACCTGCCTCATCAACCAGCGCCTCACTTTCATCACCCTGGACTTATCAGCGCTGGATCAAACCACACCATGGCCAATCATCGACCAAGCTCCAGCTGATAAGGACCTTCATCCATGGCCTCCTCCGCTTACCAGCTGCAATCAACAGACCTCCGCCCATCTCCACCTTTAGCTCCTGGCTCTTCAGGCACACATCCTTCTTTGACCTCCGCCACCAGTATAGGCCACGGGGGGATGACATTCCTATGCAGCATCTGGAATGTTTAACAAGCTTATCGAAGTTCCAGCTCGACATCCTCAGCCTGGGCCTGAATGCCAAAGGACTTTAATGTTTGTCATTAAACTTTTTAATCGCTTTCTTTCTCTGTCTGAGTCTCTCCATATTGAATGTCTGTATGTCTTCAACCAAGCCATACAGACAAACTCCAAGTCAAGCA
>NW_006799975.1:921929-1076154 GCF_000485575.1 Poecilia formosa
ATTCAGATCAATTTGAGAAGCAATTTTGAAGGTAAAACTTACTTTTTTGTGTCACGTAGCGCGGTGTGCTAGTCTTAACTTGGTCTTGGGTAGGTGGTCTTGGACTACAACTCTGCTACGTGGCTCCTCGGTTGCATGTCCTCTCCTGCCCACCTTCTTTCCATCCCCTTTCTGTTGGATTTCTTTCAAAATAAATGCCAATAGTGGCAAAAAAAAAAAAGTGAAGTTCATGCTATGTTGGAACAGGGCACAAGATGTTTCCATCCCTGAAATTATGATGCATAGAATCACATATCTAAGTCTAATCTATGTTACAGAGTAAACACAAATAAAACATGCTTTATCTGTGGCATTGTTCATTAAAATGGCACATTTCTGATGTATTCAAATTAAATATGATCGGTACACTTAATGATATTATATTAGGGATTAGGTAATGCATTCAGCAAGTACTTTTACTTTTAATACCTAAGTATTTTTAAATGCCAGTACTTTTTTACTTTTACTTAAGTACAAATGTTAATGTGGTAGTTTTACTTTTACTTGAGTACATTTTTGTCTGTGTATTTGTACTTTTACTTAAGTACATTTTTTGAGTACTTTCTCCACCACTGATTGAAGGGTCTTGCCCAAGGACACAACAACTGAGGCGGACGGAGCAGGGATCGAACTGACAGCCCAGGCATTACAGGGCAAACTCCTACCCTGTCAAGACCCTACTGGAGTGTAGTGTGGTGTATGATCAGGATGACGGAATGGGTGTCAAGGTGCCAGCATAAAATAGCTGTAGTTCACTGCCATCCTACAGGAACAGGTTTGAGCTTGAAAAGCATGCATAAATAAAAAGGTTGAGTTACGAGTATGATTTACACTCGTACATCACAAGAACATTGTTTAAGAGGAAGTTACTACCGAGTGTTTCCTGAACAGTGCAGCCTGACAGCAGAACCGTGAGCTGCAGGTGGATACTAACACAACTGAAAACAGTTCATGCATAGACTGTTATTGACGTTCCTGTGTTTACGTCATCAGACGTGTTTGTCCTTAGCAATCAAGCAACCAGAAATATACACTATTGTACTTAACATAATCCCTCTGCTTTTCAAAATAAAAGCATGACTTTTAGAATTTAATAGGAAAAAGTCCTGCTTATGCTTTTGTTTGGACAGATGAAAATTCACCCCGAATTAAATATAGATTTTTAAAAGGTGGGGTTTGTTTAGCAGTTATGAGCAGTCAATACCTTACCCAAAGGAGGTTATTTTAGCATCTTCATTTTGATGAAAGACATTTGTTTCCCAGCCAATCACAAGTCAGAGTCGGACCAAGACCAAAGCTTACTTGTGCTCAGATGGATGGATGGATGGATTGATTTTATTGTTTCAGAACATGTTGAACTCTTTAAAAGAAAACTTAAACTCTTGATAATTTAATCTTAAAACATTGATATCCTGTAAAATTTAAGCAACAAACTAATTTGTTTGAGGAAAAAATGTGAAAACTAATAACCTGCACACAGTTAGGTATGTGGTTTGTTCAACAACATTTTGGTGAATTTGGTCGTTCTTCTTTGAAATTTTCCATTTTGCAAATGTTCCTCAAATCTCTTAAATTGTTGACACCCTGATGAGTCTCGTTTGATAAATTAAAAGTACCTTTTTAAAGTAACAACCTATAAGCAGGTATTAAACATACTTTTCACTAAACCCACATTTCTGTTTTTTTTAATTGTTTGTTTTGCTTATCTGATGCAATACTCAAACTTTAAATGTACTGCTTTCATTAGCTGTTAGAAAAATCATCATAAGAAAAATAAAGGTATTAAAATTCCTCTTTCTTTATGTAATCAATCTATATGATGTATTTCACCTGGTGGAGTTACAGAAATACATGGTTTTTATTATTATTATTAATATTCTAATTTATTAGATGTAGCTGTATCTAAGGGATGTTAATGAAAGAATTCCTGAAGATCTTAGTGGGACGGCTGAACTTCATCAGATTCTCTACCTGAGGGAAAGTGAACAAGAGGACAGAAAACTGAAACTCAACCAAAAGGTGGTTAAGCAAAGTTTCAGTGGGGTTCATATGAAATAGAACAAATGTCACATTGTATTGGTTTTACACCCAAAATCCTGGTAATTTAACAACTATTTGTCTCTAACCTGTTTACGTGACATTGCATTTATTTTGAAGTGTCTCGACGGACGTTGACGTGAATACCTCGAGCTTTGTTAGCACGAGTCTCCTTGGTGCCGCTGAGAAACGGTTTGCTTCAGACTTTCACCTCCATCACTTCCTCCTGGGCAGCAATGTGCTGCCGGGGGGCGAGCTGCGAGGAGCCGGCCGCTCAGGTGCGATGCTGCAGCGGGCAGTGAGGAGCGCTTGGCCGGCTCAGACCAGGAGGGGACCTACGGTACCTGCAGCACGAGAGCAACAATGGTCACGGCGTCTAAACTTTCCCACGCATCTCCAGCTGGAGTAACGGATGGCTGATCGAACTTCTCCCTGGCTGATGGGATCTTAGCAACGGACAGTTTGTTTCTTTTGTTTTCTTCCAGCACCTTTGTCCCGGTACCTATATCTGTCCCGGGCGGAAATCTGGTGCACTGTCCCGCTGCGGCTCGTAGACTGCCTCTTTAAATATCACAGCCAAACAGCGGAGGTTAACATGGGGGCAAAACAGAGCAGCCCCTCGCCCAACTCTGCCGCTAACGGACGAACCAGAGCCTACTCCGGCTCGGACCTTCCGTCCTCTACTTCCAGCAGCGGCAGCGGCGGCAGGACCGCCGCAGCGGGGGCAAGGGGGCGGCACCGCGCACACGGCGTGTCCAGAGCCACTGGAGCCGCGTCCAGCTCCGGTCACCCACACGGAGCCAGGCCCAGGTCCGCGGGGGGCTCCGGGGGTCCTTTCGCCAGAGCCCAGTCTGGCATCAACATACCGAGCAGTGGCGGCGTCTACAGCTCACCGGAGTCCGGTGGCAGCAGCCCGGAGGAAGCAGCGGACAGGGACCGAAGAGGGAACGATGGTCATCGGCTGGTGATAGGATCATTACCCGCTCACCTGTCGCCTCACCTGTTCGGAGGTAAGCGGTGTGCTCTGTTGACGGCTCAGTGACCTGCGGTGACTCTGTTTACAGACCAAGCGGTTCGTTCAGGTGTACTTTAATTTACGTGTCCACATAGGAAGAAACCCAACAAGTGTCCCGCAGATCATTTTACACAGCGAGGCTTGTCCAGGTTCTTTAACGAGTTCCAAGTTCCGTTCGGTTCTGTGTTTGAAAAATTAAGACTAAAGTTCTGCCCAAACAATCAAAAGCCTTTCTTTACCTGACCTGCAAACTGAAGCCACCTTTAAATCAGATTCTGCTGCCTTTAGAAATGTGTGTTTAAAGTTTTTCTTCTATGTTTTAATCTGTAGAATAAAAAATAAAAGCTAATGTTAAAGCTTTTTCTAGACCATTACAGTTTAAAGGCTTCTATTCTGTTTATATTCCAAAATAATGACCTTAAGCCCGTCAGAATGACAAATAATGATCTAGAGGGACTTCAGAAAATACCCCAGTCTGTAATTGTAGAAACGCAACAACTTTACAAGTTCAGTACAGCTGGGAACCATGTAATATCATATTGTAAGTATTTTTTGTCCATAAGTGAACCTATGAGCAGTGAAGGCTCTTCCAACAGGCAGGATGTGTTGGAGGATTACAACAGTGATATCAGTGAAACTTCATAAATGTTTTCCAAAAGAACCAAACACCCCAGAACGTTTACTCAAACCTAGAAAAAAAAGAGATGAGAAACTTTCACATTATCAAAACATTTAATACTCATAACACTTGTCTGTGTGACCAGGATGGGTCGCCCAGTGTTTGGCTGTGAGCAGAAGGAGGACACAGCGCTGTGCTGTGATAAACTGTTTAGTCCAAGTTTTATCTGTCTCCTATAAGATCTGAAAATCAGCCTCTGCCTCCTCTTTCTCTGCTGTGAGAGAGAGCTGACTGACAGACCTGCCCACCATGTCACATAGCATGTGTGTGCTTGTTAAAGGTTACCCCCTCTGTTGCGTACTGAGGATCTTTGTCACTATATTTAGTAACTTTTCAGACCAAACAAAATCAGAATTGGCCGATTGGTCAGAAAACCACAGTTGGTCACCTCTAATGGTTGTAAGTCTAACTGTTGTCCTGTCAGTGCTTGGAGTTGATCCATTCCTCCACCTGACCACAGATTGTCATTGTGGTCCAGATCTGGGGAGTTTACTGCCACAGGTCCATAACATTCTGATTCTTGAGCCCCAGCATGCATCATGCTGAACAACCCACACATTATCACCTGGATTATGTAGAGGGCCACACATGTGGCTGCTTCACAGTTGGGGCCACACAGGAGCCATGGCAGCTGTCGCCTTCACTGCTTCTGGTGTGTACATAGTCTTCTTAGATTCAAGCTCTGTCCTTTGTCCATCAGGAAAACGTTTTCCCAGATATTCAGACCACAGGAAAGACGATCCTCCTTTCAATCTTGAGCAAGCTCTGCACTGGTGGCACCACATTTCTGTAGTGCTAAGGATACATCTTGTTCATGATCAAAAAAAAGCTTATTTGAGCTGAAATATTTTGAGTAACTGTTCCCTGCATGTGAGAAAAGATCTGGAGATGATTTATAATGATGTCTGTTAATAATCAAAGTCGACTCTAAATCTGTTTTAGCTTTGATTTAGAGAAACTCAGTGTTTCAGTAGTTTTGTATTTTTCTGGAAGTTTGTTCCAAAATAGTTGAGCATAAAAACTGAATGCTAACTTCTCCATGTTTGGGATGCAGAGGAAGGTTGAAGCGACAGCAGTAGATCTTTAATGTATTGCGGCCCTAAACCGTTCAGTGATTTATAAACTAACAGAAGTTCTTTTAAAGTCTGTTCTCTGTGGACGGACTTCAGAACTGGGGCGAGAAATTTCTTCCAATAATATTGCGAGCAAAAACTAAATTGAAAAAATTTAAGTGTGAAAAAAATGCATTTCAAAAGTTAAACCTTTGAGAAACTTCTCATTTAAAAAATATATTCTGAGAGTAATTTATAACGTATATATCTGAACATGTAATGTAGTTTTCTGCACTTTGAGATTTAATTTTCTTTCAAATTATTTTTTTCAGATTTAACTTTTTTTTCTCTTTAATGTGAAAGAATGAATTTTTTTTTTTTTTTTTTTTTTTTTTTTTTTTTTTTTTTTTTTTTTTACAAATTTCATTCTATTCACATTCTTCTGTCCCACACTCCTGGCAGTTTGTGGGACATTGACTGGTATGATGTGAAATATACATTGCAGGAAGTTGTAAGTTTATTGCAGAGTGATGATCTGACAACCTGTAGTGTAGTACCACTACAGAGAAGATTTGATTATCTATTTGTAAACCAACTTGCTCCAGTGTTTTATAACAGTCTGTAGTTTTATCCTTTCCACGTTCAGATGATGGATTGATCAGAGCTCTGGGAGATGTTCAAAGTTTTAGAACTTAACTTCTCCACAACTTTGTCCCTGTGGTGTTCTAGATCTCCAGAAACAGAACAGCCGTCTGAAGGAAGTTAAATGACTGGATATTCTGTTAGGACATCAGAGTACAAGGGCCCTGAGAATAAAATCGTGTTTTGTTTGTCTACATAAAAAACAAAAAATAAGGCCATGAACTATTTTCCTTCCACCTCACAGCTGTAGGCTTCGTGTTGGTCTTTTTTCACCCGGTAAAGGATATTAAAGTTTGTGGCTGTAACAGGACCAAATGTGAAAGGTTGCAAGTTTTGCTGTCAGTGAGAATCAGATGAAGCACCAACTTCAGTTCTGTTTTAATGTATTTAATGTATTTATTTTTGCATGTAAAAAAACTAATAGAAAAATTAAACCCAAATTCATTCTGTGGTGGTTTTATTGATTCGGTGAGCCTTACTTTCAGTCATAGTTTAAGTGGACCTTAAACTCAGGCTTCAGGTGTGTGTGTGTGTGTGTGTGTGGGTGTGTGACCTTTGATATGAGCACCTACAGACAGCACGTTAGAATTTCCTGCACATTTAAATGGGCATGCATTCAATCAGAGGTTTCTCAGCACCATGTCACATCAAGGCAAAGTTTGTTTTATTCTTTTTAGTATCTCTTTCCATCTTTTGGTTTTTGCCTGGCCGTAGCAAACCCAGCAGGTTGGTCAGATGGACATGACTCAGCAGCTGAGAGCTCAATAATTAACATAACCTGCTAAGTTTTGGTCTTCAGTAAAAGGTTTTATGACTAAATCAGTGATGTACACTCATGCAGTTAAACATGTTTGCAGATTTCTCTCTTTCTATCCAGTAAGAATAAAGGATCTTAATTAAAAACCACTCAGGGTGCACCTGATGAACAGTTTTCAAAATGTGTTCTAATAAAAATGGCTATAAAGACATTTACCCCTGAGTATACAGATATTATGATATGATTACCTTTTCCCCTGACATAATGAATAACATATTGCATTATGTCATCATTTGTTTCAATAAACAGGCCAAAAAAAACAAACATTGTGCAAATAGGCTAGCTTTGCTGCATTCAGAGGAATTCAGGTAAGCAGCATTTGATCACCGTGTGACTCAAAAGCAGAATATTTGGGCATTTGTTGATTGTTCAGCTGTGTGTGTTAGCACAATCCCAAGAAGGAAAGAAATCAGCAATGACCTTACACAAGCAATTGTTGCTTCTCCTCAACCTCATCGAGGATATAAGGCCATTTCCAAACAAATGAGGTTATCCACAAGCCAAAAGCGTTCAGGACAGCTGCAAAGAGTCCAAGGAGTGAATATTCTCTACAAATTCAGGCAAGGGATCCAACTGTTCAAGGTTCAGAGAACTTTAAGAGAACCCAATTAGTCCTTTGCAGACTCTACAGCCCCAGGCTCAGTGTACACAACATATCAGCAAGAGGATAGTAATGTTTTGATCTGTTTTAGTCAGACAAAAACTACAAACAATTGACAAGAGGCTCTAAGTTGGACATGTTTAGAAACTTAACGTGAATTGTGTCCATATGCAAAACGAAAACGTTTGGAAACAGTCACATCAGTTACATCATATTGTGCTTACCCGATTTTCACTCGCACAGCATAATGGTAATCCACAATGGTGGATCTCTGTGTTCTGTTTGCACTGCTGCACCACTTCAACTTATTAAGGTTATTATCATTCTATTGTTAAAGCAAAATTTGCTATTTGTGGAATATTGGCCAAATTAATATTGCATAATATTAATTTGTAGCCTGTCTTTGTGCACAAAGACACAGGCTACGTTCACACAGCAGGCATGACCAAAAAATTGGTTTTTGACCATTTTTTATTTGCTAAAATCCTCAATCTGAATTGAGCTTTAGCATCTGTTTGAACATAGACATAGATTACATAAGCAAGATCACATGTGTAACCTCAGAAGGGTTACAAAAAAACAACTCCAGATATGAATGTTCACAAAGTTTCACCGCCCCCTACAGGCCTGGCATATGCAGTGTTATTTGTGTTTCTTCTGCCCACAGAGAGGTTTCATTCCACAGTTGTGTGAATGGGACTTGATCACAAAAACAGGGTAGCAGTTGGAGTTTTTGTATTTTGTTTGTGATGTGCCCCAGCTAGCCCGCTTAGCATGGCCATGTTTTGGCCATGAGTAAGCAATAAGTGGAACATGACCAAAACTCAGAGTTATCAGCAAAGATCAGTCTGTAGGCATTTTTCAGTTTCCACAGTAAATGTTGGAGTTTAGAAAGAAAACTGCAGATGCTGCTGTGTGTTTTTTACTGTCTGTAGAATGAGAACATGTTCTTGTTTTGAGTAGAAGTAAAGAATACAGTGTGCCCAATTACTGAGGAAATAAACACCGTTCTAAGAATCTTGAGCTTTCATTCACTTCTATGAACACAGGTGGCTTTCTGAACTGTAATCTCTCAGTACACCTTGGTTTATATGTATCTGGTCAGTTACATATAAATCCTGGCTGATTCCAGACCAAGACTTAGCGCTCATCTAACATTTATGATGTGACACAGTCGTGGCTTCGTTCCAAACCACCTACATTACCAAGAACAATCAAACTTCAGATAAACGTTTTTATTTGCGAGTTGAATAAAGCAGCAAAGCTTTTTCATTTGTTAAACACCAGAATCTAGTAAAGTTTCAGTCTTCATCATGAAAAAGTTAAGACTTTGTTCCAACTCTAAGTCTAACATATGCAAACTGATGGAACATGGAGGCCCCTGTTGAAGAAAGTGTTGGAGTAATTTGAACTTGGCATGGTGCTTTGTGTTCTTGGATTTCTGGGCTGATGCAGTTAGAAAGAATCATACACAATATCTCTGTGTTTGTGCAGTGATAACTTGAATTTATATTGCAGCTATTGATGTTATAGTCTCCATAACCATGACCCCTGAGGACCTGAGGAAAGCATTGTCCAGGGCCGTTTTTGTCCAGTGTGACAAAAAAATCTCACTCATTTGTTTGTCACACAGAGCACGATTTGATAACCTTAATAATGATGTAGTACTTGGAGATCCTTGCTAATTCCAGACCAAGACTTAGTGCTCATCACAAAGAGCTGATCACCAATTAGAAGGTTTGGTCACTATGATATGGATAAAGGTTTTTTTCTTTTAATTATTGAGAAGAATTACATTTTGTTTTTTGTTTTTTTTTTACTATTTTTGAATAAAAATACTATCAATATTGTTGTTCTACCCTTTCTGTGATGTATTTTTTTCCCATTGTTTTGCTAGAGAGGTACCAGTCCTATTTCTTGTTTTGAATAATTCTTTCTGGTAGAAGGGACCATCTCTTCCCTCTCTAGACCGGACCAGTTATTAAAAACCCATGAGGAGGCAAAACAGTGCTGATTGGTATATGTATGTTTTTAAAGTTAACTTTATTCTATTAAGTTTCTTGGTGCCATCATCGTCCATGTGCAACAACAGAGTGGGGAATCAACAGTGTCCTGCTTGGGAAAAGCCCCACAGGTCAGTGTGAGGCCTGTTGGGAATGATGAGCTATGGTGGAGTCAGTATTAGTTAGCTGCAATCTGTCCTGATGAGATAAGCTTGTGGCTGCTTAACCTGACTTCCTTGCATCTCCTGCTAACGGCCTTTAGCTGGCCACCAAAGGCTCATTTCTTACGCATTTGTTTCCAGTTTGCTCCTTAAATTGAAAGTTACAAAATTGCACCTTTTCTCCTCCAACTGTGGCACCCAGCCATCTAGAAAGGTTCAATAGAGACAACTTCCACGTTTGAGCTGTTGAATTTATGTTTTTGAATGAGATCCTCTTCTGCAATGCTGTCAGAATGTTTATCCAATCAGCTGTGGTGATTTGTCTTATGAGCAATCAAAAGTTTCTACATTTACAAGCAGAACTGCCTAAATCGGTTTGCATGACAAAAAACACGTCATTTTGATCTCACCTCTTCCACCTCTTCTTACCGCAGCCTTTCTGCCTAACTTTTCACTCCCATCTGCATGCAAAATTATTGTATAATTGGTCAGAATTTCGTGGTTGTTTAAACCAGCTCCGACTATTGAACTTCCAGTTGATAGTTTTGAGGCGCAGTTGTTCAAAGCCATAAGGAAGTATAATTGTTGGACAACACTGAACAGCCGTCTTGGTTCTGGTCCGTGTAGTGGAACTTGTGGACCGTGACGGGGTGTGTTTAAAAACGAGTGTCCTGCAATTACGGTTGGACTTCGGTCTGACCATGCTGGGCCTTCTGCAACATTCACACAAATAAAGAGATCACATGATCTCATGCAGTCACATGACTGGTTTTAGTTTTTCCTCTCGTTTTGCTGTTCACCTTTAGGTGTTCCAGAAGCTGAAGGTGGGACTCGTGGCCTTATCTGGGAGACAGCGAGGTGATTAGAAGGCTTGCCTCTTTTTGCAGCTTAAATGAGGTGCATAGTGCCAGAACTACTTCACTAGTGAAGATTTAAATCAGTACGAGACATCAGCAAATATAAAGAAGTGGTTATTATTATGAGGAACTTAAAGCACAGGAATAGTACAGTTGAAAGTTCCAGTGTTTCAGGACACTTTTATACTGGAAAACTA
The DNA here is from genome assembly GCF_000485575.1 of Poecilia formosa. Classification (NCBI taxonomy): domain Eukaryota; kingdom Metazoa; phylum Chordata; class Actinopteri; order Cyprinodontiformes; family Poeciliidae; genus Poecilia; species Poecilia formosa. Next base: position 932,030 of record NW_006799975.1, read on the forward strand.
GATTGTTAGTCAGGATCTTTTTTAAGGCTTTATTGGCTCTAGCAGCCTTTATTTGATAGTGAATTGACAGGAAAGTGGGTAATGAAAGAAGGTGAAGACATGCGACAAGTCACCAGGCCGGGAATCGAACCTGTGATGTCTGCATCGAGGACTAAGGCCTCCATATGTGGGTTGTGCTTTAACCCTGCGCTACCACAGCACCTCCAGTCAGAATCTTTTTAACACTGACTTCAGTTGATGAGAATAAAAAAAAACTAAAGTTGGTGGAATTACTTTGATATATTTTGTTCTTACTGTATTCCAGGGGTTAAGAGTTTGTCTTGTAACTGATTTTATGCTGTCCCTCTGTTAATAACTTGCGTCACTAAATGAGAAGACAAACTTGTTGTCATCATTGTTTTAAATCGGGGCTTAACAGTGATAAAGGTCATGTTTTGGGTCTGCTTTTTGGAATCTTTTTTTCCATTAACCAAGAGGTGTATTTTAGTCTCCCAGGGCTGTGTTTGTGTATGATGCTAATATTTACTGAGAGGAGACAAAGAGCCTGACGCAGGTAGACGTCTGGGCCACGTTGGGTAGACACGCCTTGTTCATGCGGCTGAGAGCACATTTATTCAAACCCTCCCCTCGATTCCTTTTTTACACTCGACTTCCTCTTTCACACCTCCCCCTGAAGTACAGGTGCCAGTAATATCAATGTGAATGATTGTCTGCTCTAATATCAGCATGGTAACCCTCAGCTGTACTAAGGTACAGTTTTAGAAAGGTAATACCAGTTATTTTGGACTGACTTTCTGTGCAGTTTCCTTCTCTAGTAGATGGATCTTCTCTCACTGTCAGATTGTTGGAAAGGTAAATAAATTCACAGCTTGTCAGACATTCAGCTTCTGTTTCAGCTGATTTAAGCAGTTTTAACCAATCAAAGTTAAAATGTTATCAGACTGATATATTTCTGAATGTTAACAATAACGGGGTTAAAGTACAAAGGAGTTCAACAGGCAGAGCAAAGAAATAAATTCAGGGACCGTATGTTGTTAAAACAAGAAACCTGGTCATTTTAAGGAAATATAAGACTCACTATAAATGGATTACTTTTCATTTAAACCAAAATGTGTTCTTGTTTAAACGAGAAAAATCGTAACATTGAAACAACACTACCTCTTGGGATGCTTGAGTGTCATTCAAAAATAACAGAGTTGAAATACATAACAATGCTGCTTGACATGCTATTGGTTGGCGTTTTGTAAAAGAGCCAATCCTGGAACTGGCACTGATTGGCTGTAGTTGGTTTGGAAATGAGCGGTAGTGTCAACAGTTTCCGCTAAATATGCATATTAAGGAATATTTGAACTGTTGAATTAGGCAGTTTTAAGTATTTCTAGAGGTGGTCTCAAGTATTCGCAGATTACAACTATTCACATGTGGGTGTGATTTATTGCTGTGCTTACCTTTCCAAAAAGTTCAGTAATAGGACATATTTATACTGCAGGGAAGGAAATTATCACCCATACTCTGAGCTAGACCAATTTCGTTGTGTGTCTTTTGCTTCTTTTTTTTTACTTTTGTGTAAAATTTTAAAAAGTATCAATTGAAAGGTGAGACTTCTGTTTCTAATAAAATTATTATTTTTAAAAAAAGTAATGATATTCACTGGGTCTTGATTTTAAAGCTGTTTAATAAAGCTTATATTAAACAGCTGTTTTAAACAGTTTAAATAAATTCCTTTCTGTATTAAACAGAAAGGAAGAAAGGATAGTGTCCTCCACCCTTTTGTGAGTCGGGCTCTTCCAAACTGCAGGCCGACTGCAGAGAAACGAGGTGATTTAATTGGCCGGGGATGATGACCTGCTCCTTGCTCCAGCTACTTTTCACTCAGAGATTCTGCCTAGCCTTGTGGAAAACTAAAGTTCATACAGAAAGGATTGGGAGCCGTTCAGCTCCTCCTGATGTCTGTGTGTTCTTTCTTGAGTTATAGAATGAAGGGTTGCCTTGCAGTGTGGATGATCAGTGAACTGATCAATGCAATAGTAATTCATAAATCCCATTTAATAGCATGAAGTGGAAGATGTGCTGATTCAGGAGCTGCAGCAGAGCTGTGTAAAGGACTGTGGGTAATAAACATGGAGCCCTGGGATGCTCTCCAAGCTGCAGATTAAATGCTGAGCGGTCATAAACAGGGGGAAGTCTGGGTAATAGTGTGAAGTTCGTAAGCACTGAAGGAGGAAAACAGCCATTTTTGTCAGCTGGGAGTTTTTCCATTCTCAGTTAGTCTTGTCATGCTTTAAAACAAAAATGCTCCAGTCCCATGATCCCGCTTACTCACTTCATTCACGTATTCCACAGATAACTGTTTGACAGTCATATTTGACCTATTGACCTATCCATGCCAAGATCTTAAGTCTGCATTGTAGGCGTTTGCAGCTGAGTCGTGAGGCGGCCCAGATGGTTGTCCTCTCCAGTTCTGACTGGAGATCCTGTAATGCGGTTGGTCAGTTCTCAGGTTTAAAACGGAACAACTTCCCCTCCAGGTCGAGATCCGCCTCTTCCTCAGGATAAGAAGTACCGTTATCTTGCTGTCATTTCTATAACCTATGTTGGCTGCCCTGGTCCCTAATGTTGAAAATGGAACTAAGCCAAAAGTTGTTTATTTCGGATGCCTTGAATTTCTTCCATAAATGATATGAACCGATTCGGTGACAAAGAGCAACCTTGGCAGACTCCAACTCTCACCGGAAACAAGCCAGACTTACTGCTGGCATTGCAACCCAAGCTCTGACAGTGGTTATACAAGGACCTTACAGTCCTAGAATCTTCTAGGACCCCACAGTAGATGACAAGGTAAATATAATAAGTTAACAATTTGAGTCGGTTTTGGACCAAAGGAGTACCAAACCAGGATTAAATATTAATTTTTGACTGACAATCAGGAGAATAAAGACTTGTATAAAAAGCTAGAAGAGTTCAGAAATTCTGGTTCTTAACATATTGTCTGCGTAAAGAATCCATTGCCTGTTAGAATCTCAGTCACTGAGTTCTTGGGTAACTAGACTTCTGCTCCTTACTTGATGTTGTCTCTGGTTTCATCCGAAAGACTTCTTCAGTTTTGGAACATGGGTTGGAACCACCATGCTTAAAAAGTGTAGCTGCTCTCCTTGGAAGTACACTGAGTTTCAGGAAGAGTCTGACTTTGCTTTGGGATACAAGAAAAGAAACAATGCATGCCATTGGTCTATAAAAATTCCTTCTGACAGTTTCACATTTTGCAGCCTTTTCATCAATAGACTGTCTGCTCTCTTGAGAGAACAAAGAGCTGCTAGATCAGGAATAAAGTCACACATTATTAAATTCTTCCAGACTTTCATTCAGAGACACTCTCTGTTTGGCTTTTCGATTGCTGCTTTGTGACATTTTGGATAATGCCTCCACACAAATTGACCTAAGAAGCTTTGTTTATGCAGAGCTAGTCTGGAGCCTTCAGTTTGTTCACTTTAAGCCCCATGCTTGCAGAAAGCAGAACCTTTTTATTATTTCTTCTATTTTTTCTTTTGTCCTCTCTTGTGTTGTGAAGTTGCATACTTTAGCAACCAAATTAATTCACTACAATGTATGTAGTTATCAGTTTAGTTGAATACGATTCTGAATGTAAACAAGCACACATTATTACATTAGTCTTCTGTTTGGTGTGGTGGTCAGTCATCATGATTAGCTTTATTCTGACTGAATGTTAAGCTGATTGCTGACCTGACAACACTTAGATCTAAGTGTTGTCAGTGCAACACTTAGACCTACCCAACACTGGCTCTGGTCCATCATCTAACCCTCTCCATATCTGTTTATGGTTTATGTTTATGGTTTGTTTTCCATAAAAAGTAAACAAACAACCAAAACAACATTAATTAAAATGTATTATGAATTTTTTTGTAGCCAAAATTGTTTCAAATAATATTAATCATTCAGCTTAGACAGGGAAAAAAGGCAAAAGTGCCAGATAGGACTTTTGTAAAAAGAAAAAATTAAATGAATGAATCAATAAATAGAAAGTGCAAACTAACTAACTCATACTTTATGTCAAATGCTCGCAACATTTTTCAACATCTTGACTTCATTTTAATGATCTTGATGACTAAAAGCAAAACTGACAAGTCAGAGAATTGTCAAAAAAAGGAATCCCCAAGACTTAAAACCATTGTATTATTAGCTCTTCAGCTCAATTCACTGCACTATTTTATGTTGAAGAGTAGCAATGGGATAAAATTTAAAATCGCCCCAGGTTAAAGAATTATAGGAACGTCATTAATGACCATATTCCAACCTGAATGTGAGTTTCTCAAGGACAAATCCACTAGATCCAGCTGCAAGTATGACCAGCAATAGACATGCATGGAGACGCATGGCAGATCTGTTTTCCTCCAGAGACTGTCCCATTCAGTCGACTGGATGAGTCATCCCAGCCTGGCAGGGGGGGCACAGCTCTGTGATCAGGAAGCCTGGAGGAGAAGTGGTGCAGGGATGCAGTTCAACCTCAGCAAGCTTTCAAATAAACACACCTACCATGTTCAGAACATTCCTGATTGTTAGCAGATGGCTGGGAAATCTTGTTAGACACTGCTGTGCATATCTGTGCTTGTTGTGATTTACTTAAATAGGTCGGACAATCAGGAGAGAGCCCGCTGCTGGTAGCCCTAATCTATTCAGTCCATCAGTAACTCAGTAGGACGGCTGATTTTTTTTCTTTTATTTATTTATTTTTTGTAAGCCCTGCACACAATGCACACAAATTTCTGTCTGATTTGCGACACTCTGAAGGTAAAGAGCATATTTAAAATGCTGAGTGAAATCCAGGGTTGGTTCCATCCAGAATGCATCCCTGGAACAGGAGACTTCTTAACTGTGAATCTCCCTGAACCTTTTATTTCTTCTTTATAGTTCAGATGTTCCTGTGCAAGCACATACTCCCTCTAAAATTTCATGTACAGCATGTGAGCAGTGCAGTGGTTTTGACGCCAGCATCTAACTTGGGTGCCATTATTTTAAGCTTGTTTAAACTGAATCATTTTAAAGCTGCTGTCAGTGTTTCTTACTTTGCTCTGTGTGTTGGCATGTTCAAAAACGCATTACTAGAATAAAAACAATATCCACTGGACGAGGTCCAGTGGATATTGAGCAATGTTTTCTCTCCGTTTCATTGAAGTATGTATGTTGCTTTTGATGCATTCCTGTTCTATACAGTGCGTGTATAACGGAATCAGGGATGAGGAATTTACTCTTCATCTTGGTCATGACAGGCTTTTTTCTTTTAAGAACAAAAATTTGTAATTAATTATCAATTTCATGTCTGTGAAAGAAATTCAATGCTCCAGAACAGCTCTCAAGTGGTCAGATTATTAGCTAAGTTAACAAGGAAGTAAGCAGTGCCGTCAGTTCAAGCCTTCAGTATGCCGAGGTGAGTTAACTGTTCATCAATGCAGAGACATGGCACTCCATGTTAAATGAGGTCAGGTGACATTGTCATTATCACATTAGCATGCTAATTTCTACTAATTACATAGATTTTAAGGTGTTAAATTTTAATGCAATTAGTCACTTATTTTTATTCACATGTTTCTGGTACGCCTGTACCGCCTGTAAATCTGACACACAACTACATTCACAAACGGCATTGGACGGCAAAGCTGCTTCTCTTGTCCTACTAAAGGTTCATTTTTGCTTCAATAGTCAGAAAAGACTACTGTTGTGTTCAAGTTGGGCTAAGAGTAGTTAGCCTATCATTGAAGCTATTCAAACCTAAAGTAGCACCTCAATGCTAAACATGTAGCAGCAGCACAGACATCCATAATGCTAACGTCAGCATCTACAGTCCACATTTCTAAAGAAGTTCCATGAATGGTCAGGAATTCATGAAACACTGGAAAGCTCAATGGATATTGTGGAACTTTGAACCAAACAGTAAATATCTTCATTGTTGAGTTCAAATGTCCATTTATTCAGCAAAAAACTTTTTGAAATGAAAATGTTGCTTGTCTTGTCAATTTTTTTTTTATTACAATGTGATTAATTACAGACCCTGCGATTAACTCATTTAAACATTTTTAATCAAGTCCCACCATTAATTATCACTATCAGCTGGTAAATGGCTTGTACTTGTACAGTGCTTTTTGAAGTCCAGAGGACCCCAAAGCTCGTCACACTACAGTCAGTCATTCGCTTATTCTCATAAACATGAATGGTGCAAGCTACTGGTGTAAGCTTCTGGGCAGAAGTCACATCTGCCCTGGGCAATCTGTCAGGTCCTCACTTCACCTTTGGCAAGTGAAGCGTCTTACCAAAGGACAAAGTGACAGAGGTGGACGGAATGAGAATCGAACCAGCAACCCACTGATTGCGCTACAAACTCCTACCATCATCATCACCATGATTGAATTTTGTCAACAGACCACCATCTAGTCGATTGACAGAATGTTTTTTTGTTGGTTTGTAGAACTGTCAATGAAAAGGGAAAAAATTCCAGTTATAGTTATAAACCAAAAAGTTGTCTTGTGTCATTGCCAAGTGATTAGAGTTGCCGTTGTGTAAATGCTCTTCAGTGGTGCATAGCTGTAAGTGTTAAAACTGTGGCACTAATGCTGCAGAATTTTTCAAAATGGCCAAAACAATCTGTGGTCGAGTCGTCTAGCTTAGCTACTGATCAAAAGATTAAACACTTCAGGGTCAAATGTGTGATTTCTGGTTTTTCACCGCCAGAAGAGCAACAGAAATGTCTGTTAGGTTTTGGTTTAATTTTACGTGTTTCCTTTAGATGTAGCTGATGCAGGTAATAGCTTAATAAATGATAGATGAGTCTCTCCTCCTTTATTGCTCTTCCCTTCTATTAATAATAGAAATTCATAGTTTCCTGAGATCTGCTGTGCTTGATGACTGATTAGAGCTGTTGCTGTACGAACACTGACTGGCAGCTCTTATTATATTGATGTTGATTTTATTTGTAGGGTATTTTATTAGAGATGTGCCAATCAGGTTTTTTGCTGCCGATTCCGATTCCTATCACCCTTGAGGGCCGATCACCGTTACCGATCACATAATTATTATTTCTTTAATCATAAGCACTACGGTTACATTATGTGGAAAAAGGAACCATGAATTCACCTTAATTTCGATATAAAACTTGTTTTTAATAACTTTTTCCAAGAAAAAAACTAAACAGGCATTGTGCAAATTGTACTGCCATTGATAATACTATCTTTAACAGACTGAAAACATATGAAGTCTCTGAAGAGGCTAAATAATGTAAAAGTCAAAATAAAACCTCTCAACATTGCCAAAAAATTCAAGTATAAAACTTAACATTCAAAGGCAAAAACAGGATCCATTACAATAAACAATCCTGAGTTACTGAATGAAAACTTCCTGATAGCATGGCGGCTAGCTGATTACTGCTAGTTCTGATTGGCTGTTTCTGACTGAGCGGAGTAATTATGCAGAACAGGGAGGAGGCAGAGGAGATCGATAATTTTTTCAGGTTCACTGTCTCATGTAAGGACAGTGAACGTTTTAATACGTTTGTAAAAATATTTTTTTAAGTTAGATGCTGCAGCTTCAAACAGAGGTTCGGTGTGAGAGTCACTACCGTCTGTGAAATATTACTACCTGCAGCTCGTAGCAGCGGTTCAACAGCGAGAGCAGAACCAGCGTCTTACATCGCAGCTCGAAGACTTAAATAATTTTGCGGGTTATTTGTTTAGCTTTCCGACCGTCATGCTAATCCGGGTGAGTGTTTGTAGCTGTGCGCTGCTTTACCTGCCATCTGATCGCTCCATATGTCTTTTTTACTGCAGTGAGCCTCGATGTAGCCAAACTCTGTCAAGTATGGCACTGTTTTTATGCCATATTAGATTCGTTGTGTTGATGCATTTTGATGTGCTTCAATTTTCCGCCGCAACACGCAAACCTCCCCTTTCACTCAGTGCGTTATAGTTCCACATCGCTTAGGATTTGTTGCTACGCGTTTGCGCAGTATAAAGGAAAGAGGAGACCAGCTGCACAGGCAGGCTGCGAAATGAGAAGCAGGTGATGATCGGTTTGTGTGATCGGCAACAAGAGACCGTGATCGGCGATTACCGATCATACACTTTTTCATGGAAATCGGCCGATTATGATCGGTGGCCGATCGATCGGCACACCTCTAGTATTTATGTTACATTGTATGTAATGATTTGAAAGCTTTTCCCTTTCCCATTCGCAATTATTGTTTACATTTCTCAGCAATATGTGGAATAGCAACTTTAGACCTATTTTGATAGACCTAGTTTTCCATAAAACATTTTTATAGTTGAAGATCTCATAGTTCATTATAGTTCAGAGTCCAGATTGAAAAGACAAAAGGGTGAGGGTGTTCACATGTGCATTTAGCATTAAAACTCTTTTTTTTTTCTTATTTACCATAACATAAAGTCATGAGACAAACTGAGGTGTGAAAACTAGAAAGGAAATGTAAAAACACCTAATTCAAGTCCACGTGAACTGTCACATTTACCAGTTTACTTCTAATTCTGTTTTTTCACAGTTTCTTCTCATTCCACCTCCCACATATCATTCACTGTTCTGTTTACTTCTTTTTTGTCAGGGTTCAAGTGTCCAGTGTGCTCCAAGTATTTGTCCTCAGATGAGATGGATCTTCACCTGGTTTTGTGTTTAACCAAACCACGCGTCACGTATAACGGTAAGAATGAGGCCTCCTTTTTAACTAGAGTTAAACTACTGACTACTGGCATGCTGCGCTTCTATCCAGTGCTAATAGAGATGTGACTTTCTTCCACAGTATGCTTTACCAACATCCCCCAGAATACTGTGCGGTTCTCGACCAGCGTTAAATGAATATTTTTTATATTGTATATTGAACATTCTATCAGATGTATCATCTATTAATATTTATGATGTGTCTATTGTGATGTATATTGTTATGTATTTATTGTCCAGCCCTACATTAGGCTTATCAGAGAAGTATCTGAACTTATCTAAGCATTAACGAGCCGCACAACACCGGCTTTCTGAACTCAGGTCTGAAGATTATTGACCCGTAACATAGTAACATGTTTTATTGTTCAAGTGGGATGTTTCCGCTAAATAAGAAGCTCATTGTGGAGGAAACACGCTGTGGTCAAGGTTGGATCTTTAGTAAAGGTTCCAGGTTCAGCAGATTACTCCATGACTTTAAATGGCAAACACTGATAAGATGATAGGTGAAGTTCATTGTTAACATGTGACTGTTTTTGATATGTGCGTCTCCCTGGCACCCATTTTTTTTCTTCTCTCTCTCCTTTCACTTCCTCACAGACACACACACCGTCTCTCATTTCTCTGTCATGCACACTTCTGACATGTCTTTCTATCTTCACAAGGACTTTACATTGACCCTCATTTCTATACCCTAACCCTGACCTTTACGCTGCAGCTAACCATTACAAGGACACGCCTCAGACCCTTAACCAACCCTTAACCAGAAAACATCACTTCTTCTCATAGTGTCCGGGTTTTGGGCAATAACATCTGTACATCTTTGACAGTCTGGTGGGAATATCTCAGAACAAACGGATCTTCAATTCTCAATATTTTCTTATTTAAAAAGAAAGATTTGAATTATTTCTTTGCATATTTAAAATAAATTTCCAATATTATATAAAAAGGCCTTAGTGTTTAAATGAAAAACCTGCAGAACCTGCCAATTTTTTTTATAATTAATTGTCAGTTTAATCGATAGCATAATCAACTACAAAATAATCATTAGGTGCAGCTCTGTTTCTGAATATCTTTAACAAACTGTTAGATTTGCTTATAAATATTTCCTTGTTTTTCTCCATTGAGGTTAATTCAACTGCATAAAATAAATTTGAATAACTATCAGTGAGACTGATCAGATGCTGTTTTTTTTTTTTTTTTCTGGCTGATTTGACATCCTCTGTAGTGGCTGATGATTCACTACATTCGGTTATATCAGTTCAACATCAAGCTACATCAAGCATATAGCTGAAATACTCTTGTATTTCAAACCAGAAGAGTTGTTTTACTGAAACAAGAGGAAAAAAAAACATTTAATGAAGGCAGACGAGCACAATGTATGAACTAATAACACCCCGCTCCCACCAACAAGTTCTAATGTTCAAAAAGTGACTAAGTCTGTGTGAAAATGAAGCGCTCCCAGCTCTTTGGTTATGTAACAGCAGGCTCCTTTTCCAGCCTGCTTCCCTGTGAAATCTTGTGTAATCTGCCTGTAATGTTTCCAAAAGCAGAGACTAATGCTGTGGTTGCCTGAGGGCAGCTTCTCCTTGTCTTTCTCACTGTTGTGTATTTAAGGACAGCAGAGTCATGGTTAATGTGCCCTGCAGGCCTTTCTCATTACTCTGCTTTCTTCCTGGGGTTTTGTTGCTTCGTCGCCTTTTGTTCAACATGAACATGAGCTTGTAAACTTGTGAAACTGTTCCTTTCTGAAACCGTAATCATTCCACATTTCCACTGTACTTCTCTTTGAGCTGAACACTTTCGGGGCCAAGTCAAGTTCCTGTTTGTAAAAAAACGGGTTTCCTGTTCAGCTGAGACAGATTCCTCTGTGTCTTCCTGTGTCAGTCATATGATAATTGTGGTGTTATTAGCTTGCTTCTGCATGGAGGAGCACGTGAGGAAAATGCCACACTTGGAGCCTCAGCAGAAGGAGAGGCAGGCTTTTATGTTGTAGGTGATGGAGCAGTGTTGAGGGGGCGGACGGCTGCTGTTCTGGTTTTTCTACCAATTCCAGTTCTTAAGTGGTCCTGGTCTTAACTGGTTCCACTTTTCCAAAACCAGAGATCCACATCAGAGCCACATTATAAACGTCTCAACGCTATTAACAACTGGCAGTGCTTGTGAACGCTTCACAGTCTTGATCAGTTGATCTCTGATCTGGGCGTTAAACCCAGCTTTTAGAGCAAAGGTTATTAAAAAATTAACAGTGCTAAACTGAGTTGGAAATTACATTTATATAAATAATACATTTTATAGATTCAGGGGGAAATAATCAGTTGAACCATGCATTTTGACCTACCTACCCTCTGTTACTGTGTTTTAAATTTGGCCTATCAAAAACCAAACTAATTCCTGGATCACATGGCACCAGTTTCAAGAGTCAGAGTTTAACATAAACTCCCCATCTGTTAGCATGTCAACCTTTGAATCAACACTAATACCCATGTCACACTTTTACACATTTGCCTTTACATCCAGTGGCTGACTTGGCGCCATAGGATAATAAGTTCTGCCATTGCCTTGCTACACATTTAACTCTGGAGCATAAACGGTTTAATCAGGCTGCTATCAATTCTTTGGACATGTTAAAAATTTCTATCATACATGCTTCAGCGTTCACATATGCATACTATAGAAGTCCACCACTGCTACTGAATCAATATAACTTTGACTCGAACTTCGCACAATACTCTGAAAACATGACCTAATGTTGTATGCTGAAAAATCTGAAATGGCAACACATTATGCCCCGATTGAAAGAAATCTAAGAATGGATAAGAAACTAAGTCAATCCAAAAATGGTTACTAAACCATTTCTAAGGCTTTGGGACTAACCTAGTGTGGTGGTCAGTGACTGCTGCTGCACTACTTTAGGACCTGTAATCTTGACATCAGCTCTGCACCAGAAAATCTTGAACAGCAAAAACAGAAAGTGTTCAGATGGCCCGGTAAAACCCAGACTGCTGGCAGGCTGATTGAGGTGCTGTGGTATGACCTGAAACAGGCTGAAAATGATGGAAATCTTTGCAATGTGCCCGAGTGCCTGAATTAAAATAATTCTGTAAAGCTGAGTCAGCCAAAATTCCTCCACAGTGATTGAAAAGACTCATCAGTTATCACAAAGTTGTTCCTGCCAAGGATGGAACCACCTGTTACTGGGTTTAGTGGGTAATGACTTCTTCACATATGGCCAGGTTGTTTTGGATAGATGGTTTTCCTCTTCATAAATAGGAAACATTTAAGTGTAACAAAAACAGAAGAAATCTGCAAAATGCTCATTTGTTTTTCACAGTGTTGTCTAATCTGAGCAGTTGCTCCCTTCAGCAGTCAATGTGGGTCTCTAGCAGATTCATTCAGAAACAGGAACTGAAGAAGGTACAAATTCGCCACATCTCATGTAAACAAAAACTGCAGCGTGGACTCTCGAATAATGTTTTGTTTTCACACACATACACACACGCACAGAGAGAGCACCTTCTGGTCCCTAAATATATCCACTGGTGGTTCATAGCAAGCACACATGGCAGCTGCTATGCGAATGTAACACCAGAGATGTTCCCCAGTCTTATTTCCAGCCTGCTCAGAAACACACTCATCTATTTCTATTAAAACAGCCATAATACAGAATGGATGGCATGGAGGTCAGCGTGTTGATCAGCAGATTGGTAAATTTACCAATCCCCATGTTAATGAGGAAGCTCTAAAATAACAGACCAACATTTTTGCACTCATTACATAGACAATATTTAATCTTGGTCCATATTTATTCCTTCAATTACTTAGTGAGACCTTTACAGTACATTGACTGTCAATGATTGATATTAACAGTAATGTGCAACGAGGTGTTTTTTTGTTTGTTTGTTTTTTAATAATGAACTGAACCAGAACTGATTCTGTTCATTACTTTCATGGACAGAATTTCTAGGCGCAGCTGAGGTGTTGAAGGGATCCGTTTTGGTGGCCTTAGGATCGTATCTCTGCTTTTTGAAGGATGATGTGGTCCTATTAGCTTCATCAGGTCGTGATCTGCAGCTCTCACTGGAACGGTTCGCAGCCGAGTGTGAAGCGGCCGGGATGAGGATCAGTGCCTCCAAATCCGAGGCCATGGTCTTGAGCCGGAAAAGGGTAGAGTGCCTTCTCTGGGTCAGCGGGGGATGTCCTACCCCAAGTGGAGGAGTTTAAGTATCTCGGGATCTTGTTCATGAATGAGGGAAGAAGAGAGCAGGAGATCGACAGGCAGATTGGTGCAGCATCTGCCGTGAAGCGGGCGCTGTACTGGTCCGTCATGCTAAAGAGAGAGCTGAGTCAAAAAGCAAAGCTCTCGATTTACCGATGGATCTACATTCCCACCTTCGTCTATGGTCATGAGATTTGGGTCATGACTGAAAGAACGAGATCCCAGATACAAGCAGCCGAAATGGGTTTCCTCCGCAGGGTGTCTGGGCTCTTCCTTAGAGATGGGGTGAGAATCTCGGTCATCCAGGAGGGACTCAGAGTAGAGCCGCTGCTCCTCCACGTCGAGAGGAGCCAGTTGAGGTGGCTCGGGCATCTGGTCAGGATTCCTCCTGGACGCCTCCACGGTGAAGTGTTCCGGGCACGTCCCACCGGGAGGAGGCCCCAGGGAAGACCCAGGACATGCCGGACGGACTATGTCTCTCAGCTGGCCTGGGAATGCCTTGGGGTTCCCCCAGAGTAGCTGGAAGAAGTGGCTGGGGAGAGGGAAGTCTGGGCCTCCCTTCTGAAGCTGCTGCCCCCGCGACCCGACCCCGGATAAGCTGAAGAAAATGGATGGATAGATGGATGGATAATGAACTGAAATGTTGTCTTATGCAATCAAACATTAAAATTCTCCTCAGTCTCAGAATCCTCAGCACTATAGATGTCTGGACACTGGCTCAGTCACTTCAAGGACTTTCTGTAATTCTTCTATAAAAACTTCATTGTTGCCTTGGTGATTGATTTTGGGTCATTTTCCTAACACAGCAGGCAGTGTTGTTCTCAACCAAAGAACTCAAGTTTGCTCTTACTGCATCTTGTGCTTTAATGAGCTGCACCATAAAGTGGTCTGCCTCAGGTGACACAAAGAGTTTTCCTCTGGATGACTCTTAAATGCTCACTGGTGAAGCTGACGCAGGCCTTCATTGCAACAGGAGGCCAGATTTCAGTCCATGAGGAAGATGCATATCTCCAGTGTTGTTCTTCATGTTTCTGATTCTAAGTCTTCAGAACATGAACAAGGTCATCCTGCTCCGTTTTAGACTGATCCCTCACCTTTCTGATGATCAACCATACTGGATCAGAGAAGATCTTCTCTGGAACGTAAGGATGTATTCACATCTACCATTTTAGGTCTGCTTTAAACCGACCAAAGTTTGCTTCCTTATTGGTCTGGACCTGTTGTGCGAGTGTGGATATGCGGAGCAAACAAGGAAGCAACTCTGGTGCAGTTTGCCTCTGGTGTGAATACAGACCTGTGTTGTCAGTTGTACAGCTGTATTTACAAGGAATAGTTCATTTGCAAAAGATACAATATGAAAGCAAAAACCACCAGAGAAAAAACTAATGCCCTCTTTAGGTCCAGGCCTGGTGTGAATAAACTAAGGGTGATTGAAGGTCATTTGATAAGTCTTAAGTTTCACAATATGTTTGGAATCATTGTCTTATTAAAAGAACAAGCTTCAGGTTGCTTCACATTTTGCTAGAGAATATGCAGAGGAGATGATGGCAGACTCAGAGCTTGCAAGGTGCCCAGGTCCTTGTCCAGGTCCATTGGCCGCAGAACAAATTGAACATTGGTGTTTTTTAACTATGATTTAGGCAAACCAATGTTTTGCTGCAGTGTTCTTTTTAAAAAGAAGAGACGTTCTCCTGGCCGGACTTCCAAAGCAGCCGTACTCTTTTGGTCATGAGTTTGACCCTTGAGCATGCTACCTGAGGCATGCAGAGTCTGACATGAAGCTCTTGGGTTACTCTGATCAATGCATGATTGAATTTGCTGGGACATCCACTCCTAGTCCGAGGTGTTTTTTTTTTCCCCCCTTATAAATCACTTTTGTTGTAGATTGATGAACTCTGAACCAGCCTGTATGACCCTTCTCAGATTGATGTGTGGTAAAACTGGATTCTCTAAGGCAGGGGTGGCCAAGTCCAGTCCTCGAGAGCCACCATCCTGCAAGTTTTAGAAGTATCCTTACTCCAACAGACCGGGATCAGCTCTACAGAGGCCTGATAACGAGCCAGTCATTTGATTCAGGTGTGTTGAAGCAGGGATGCATCTGAAACTTGCAGGATGGTGGCTCTCGAGGACTGGACTTGGCCACCCCTGCTCTAAGGTAATGTTTCTGTTCTGGCATTAAGTCAACACACACCTCTATGTAGTAAGCACAAAGATTTGGTTTCAGTCTGTGTTTACCCACAGTCTCGTCCACTGCAAACTCTGTGCATTATAGATGCTTTTGGCCTCAGTGAGCTGGATGCCATGTGCTCCAGCCCATAATAACAAGCTTTTGCCGGCGTATGTGGGTTAATCCACGGTTACATAAGATCAGCCCTAATGACTCTGTGTGTTTTGCTGCAGGTGATGGGTTTAATGGTGCACATGCTGACTTCCACTTAAGAGCCAGACCAATGCTATTCATAGTGGGAGGGGCTCACTCATAGGAACACACACACACACACACACACACACACACACACTTGCCACTCTGACTGGAAATAGGGCTAGCGGGGGGGTTCCTGTGGCCTTCAAAGCCACAATATTAAACTGAGGGTATGAACACATTTGTGAGGACATTTAAACCCATCCTGGTAAATCAGTGAGACCTTCACTGACCTTTGGGAAATGCCAGCATATGTGGGCAGTTAAAGCATGCATAAAGAGTAGCAGCAAGCAACATGGGGGTTACTGTTGAGTATTGAACTAGTTAGTGTGATGGCTGAAGTTAAAGTGAATAAACCAGTTCCAAATCATTTTATTTGTTTTAGCAGTGTGGGTGCAGTCCATGCTCTATAGATCTATCATTCAGCAGCAACAGACAATCCATCATTATGATTCAATAAAATGTTATTCCTAACAACATGTCATGAAATGTGAAGGAATGATTCAGTTTGCTGAATCAAACTGAATTTGATTCAGTTTGATTCAAATTGAATCAGCCACTTCACAATGACAATGGGGCTAAAGCTGGCTGTACTTTTTACTACTATAAATGATACTACTTCATTTATTTGATAAAAAAAAAATTAAAATGTGTTGCCTTAAAACTAGCTGAAAACAATCAAGATTTGTCCTGACTATAGTGTTGGTTGGGGTGCCCTGTGGCCCACTGGTAGAGCAGGAACACCAGGCTACAGGTGTGAGTTTGATTCCTGGACCTGAACCATTTCCCTGCTCTCTGTCCCCGACTTCCTGTCCAACTTCTAATGAACAAAGGCCACACAAAGGGCCGCTGCCCTGGGTTTAATGAAGCCAAAGTGTTGTATGTATCCCACATAGGACTGCAACCAACAATTATTTTAGTAATCAATGATTTTACCAATAATTCTGGTGATCCATTGAGTAATTGTGGGGGGCTGGCATGCTGTGCATACTTTTCATAAATGTATATATTTGTAAAGTTTTGTCTTAACTGCTGCTCTGTGTGTTATTTTAGCAGATTGCATGTTATTCTGTATATTCTAGTTAGCAATTATTCAATTACTAAAGTTGATGGTTATTTCTATAATCGATTCATCACAATTAATGGTTAACCTCACTACTGCCAGTTGATGCATATTCTGCACTTACCAAGGATCAAGTTGGAGGAACTATGCTGACATTAATCAGACATATTTCTAATATAAGACTAATTTATCAGTTTTTTAAAATGATGAATACCTCCATTTAATCATCAGGGGAAAACGTTGTGCAGTAACCTGCTCCCTCTGCCAGCAGCAGGCAGGATGTGGTTACTTCACTGACTGCATATGCAAAAAACTACATATTTCATTCAAGGCGCCTGCAGCTCACAGTTCATATTTCCTGGTTTGTGATGATCTACCTTTCATAATAATATGGAATGAACTGCTGCACTGTCCCTTTAATTCAGCAGCGTTCATCTCAGTTCTTCAATATGGATGGCATTAGAAATGGTGCCATCATTCTTCCTCATGCCTGTGCTGTTGTGTGTGTTCTGGCCACTAGAGGACGTCCTGCCTAAGGATGCAGGAGAATGTGCAATCTGCCTGGAGGAGCTGCAGCAGGGAAACACCATCGCCCGCCTGCCCTGCCTCTGCATCTATCACAAAGGGTGGGAAGCTCGTTTTTAGTCCTTGTTCTTTCACATGAACGTCGCCAGACTCCAGAAATGACACATTATGCTTCATTACACATCTTAAAATGTAAAAGTTGACATGTGGCTCCATATGGTGCAGAATCATCCAACAGCTTACACCATGCGTTTCTGCTAGGTTTAATGACATAACATGCTGTGAGTGAATGTTCTGCTCTGATTGTGTTCCAGCTGTATCGACGAGTGGTTTGAGGTGAACAGATCGTGTCCGGAGCACCCGGCAGATTAAAGCTTCCTTTGCACAGGTAACCTTCTACCCAGAGCGGAAGCGCTGACCCACCAGGAGGCCCTGAGCAGTCCATTCTGTTCCTGGAACCTTCTCTTGTCTCGTCCGTTTCTGTGAGCGTTTCCACTGTGTAGTCCAGAACAGATGCTGAGCTGTGACTCCGCCCACTGCAGCAGGAGCTGCTGAGTGTGGGATACAGGCTCCTGTCAGCAAAATAAAAGTTCATTGCATTTCCACTTTTTGTTATGTTACACCCATCCTTACTGTAAATTTTCCAAAATTCTGCAGACTTTACTTTGTTGATGAAGCTCCGAACTGAGCTGTTTACACTGATCGTGTTTATGTATGTTTATGTTTTAGGGCTCTGCATGTTGACGCATGCGATTAATAAGAAACATTTAACACGTAATATTACATGATGCAGATTAATCTCGGTTCGGTTGAAGTGAACTCTGCTGCAGTTCAGTGCATTGTGTGAACACAAATGAACTAGCGCAAGGCATTATGGGTAAATAAAAAGAAGACAAACTTATCTAGCATTAGCGAGAGAAAAGACGTGATCTGAAAAGAAGAATCCTCCAACCTCTAAAATCTGATGCTGCTTCATTTGTCTTTATATTCCTTGAAGAACGAAGTAGATTTCAGTCTCTTCTTCAGTGTTTTTTTGTGCTGATTCCTTCCATTTCTGGTGCAGTGCCACCACTGGTGAGGGAGAGAACAGGTTGTCAGTTCAGTGTGAAGGTCAGAGAGTTCTGGGGGGAAATGTTCATACAGTCCAAACTCTCCTCTGCTCTGTGGAACAACCTCCTGTCGTAGAAGCACACCCTCCAGTGTTTGAACTGATGTGTATCTGAAGACGTCAGCAGGTCGTTTCTGACTCTGTGTCTTTGTTCTGCGTCATGTGATCCCAGGTAACCCACTCTGACAGAATGAAGCTCGGATCCAGCCAGACTGTCGGACCCCGCCAACACTGTGATTGGCTGACCCATCCCGCCCCTTCCCAAACAACCAACCGCACGGTGTAGAACCGCAGTATGCCAAATCTCTTTGGAGGAATCTTCAGGGATATAAACTATGTGTGTGTGGTTTTTCTTTGGGGGGGGGGCTTATGTTTGAGTTGCACTTTCTTTTTATTCTCCCAATGAATGGACACATCTGCTCAGTCAGGCCTGACGTTCCATCAGGACAGGAGCAGGGTGGTGCTGCTGCTGCTGTAGCTCAGCTCCGCTGCCCTCCTCTCTCCTCCTCCGTCAGCGTCGGTTTTTTTCTCCCAGTGCCTTGTTTGCAGCAATGCTGAGCACCGAGCGGGATGGGACAGGAGCTCTCTGCTGCAGAATCATCTCACCATAACTGCCATTAAAGCAGCCGGGAGCCGGGCGGCCCCTGTCTGCACCGGCAGCTGTCGCCAAACGGTGCCAATCAACTGTGAAAACCGTCCGTCACACGTCTCATGAGTGCTTTTTAACCCCGAACCGTGCAGCAGGGCTCTGCAGATGCAACGCCGACTGCATCAGTTACCAGCCTCAGGCCTCTGCAGGCTGCCGGTGCCAGCAGGAGAAAAGCAAAAAGCTCATTTTATTCTTCCATTTCAAGAAGTTTTACGACAGCACTTTCTCTACCTTGGCAACAGGCTTCTCTTTTGCATTGATTTACAGATACTTTAATATATAGCTGTGTTGGGGATTATAGCAGAGTGTTTTAAAAGGGTGAGTAAAATGAGACAAAACAAAAAAAAACTTTGGGGAAGTGCGCCCATCCAGAGCAAAACGGGGAAAAACATGTAGTTGAATTTTTCTCCCTGGACAGAAATGGATCAGCTTTTTTTCCCCCCAACATTTACTGTAGAAACTGCAAAAACATTTCTCTCTGCTTTCACAACAAAAACACTAAATCTTACAAAGTATTATTGTCTGCTCCCTAGTTCTAATATTTTAATGCACTTGAAGTGACATAGCAGCTTGTTTTAGGTCAATAACTCCTTAAAAAGACATTTTTCCATGTTATAAGTGAAATAATCTGCTAGCGGAACTAGTGCTTCTTTTTTATTATTATTTTAAGGAATTATTAACTGAAAACAAGCTCTTTATCTTGCTGAGAGGATTGTTTTTAAGTTAGTTTTGTTGCATTTCAGGTGGACTTAAACATTTGCAGTAGAAACAGGACCAAAAATACTCTGCAAGGTTTAGTGTTTCTGCAGAACTGAATCACTGAACAAATGTTTGAGAGAGCTGCTTCACGCCCTTGCTGCATGGAGCGGACCTGCTGCTCAGCTGGGAACCGGACCTGCTGCTCAGCTGGGAACCGGACCTCCTGCTCAGCTGGGAACCAGACCGCTGGTTCCAAAACAGAACCACTAACCAGATCAGTCACTGATTCAGCAGGAATCCTGTTAACAGAAGCCACAGTTTGATGCGTTTTTCTGGATCGGGCAATCCATGGACGGCCACTCCGTCACCTCTGGGATTGTCTCGTTCTGAACCAGTCCATTTTATTTATAAAACCGAGACAATAATAATATAAGAAAACATTAAAAGCAGAATAAGACATACTTAAAAATGCAACATAATTATAAAATAGAAAACAAGCTCACACTGTCAAAATCCACTGAAAAGTTTTTTAACAGAGACTTGAAAACAACATGGCCTCTAATTATTTTTAAACAAGTCCACCTGGCAGTATGAGAGACCTCCCCGCAGCATGACGCCAACACCGCCGTGCTTCACTGTGTGTCAAACTGTCTGTGAGCCTCAACAGGAACCAATGAGCTTCTAAATGCTGCTGCATTTCTCTCCATGTTCTCACCGTGTTTCATTCCCAGAATGATTCTGCAGCATGCAGAACTGCTGCTTCTGTTGGTTTTCTGTTTCTCTACTGCTGCTACCTTGTAGAAATGTTTCTGCCTGAAACGGAGACGATCTGGTTAGAGCTGCTGGACATGAAAAGCTCCTTCATTTCCTGATCTGAGTTTCTGTCATCACTCACCTCCCAACGCTCTGAAGGGAATCAAGCACTTCGAGAACAAATTAATGAACTTTTATTAAGACTTTTTTTATAACGTTAAACAGAAAAATATTGAGGCATTCAAAAAGAGACGCTTGAAAAAGAAAAGATCCAAATTTACAACATAAACTAATGTCAGTGGTCACCTTTTCTGTCACATTAGAGAATAATGTGACGGATGCTTTTTTTTTCCAACTGGAAATGAACCGAGTTCCTGTTGCCACGGCGATGACGTGTCGCTTTGGTGCAACAAGACAACATGACACAACAGGAGGAGTTTCTAAAGGTTTTAGAGGACCATGTGTTTTTGTTTAAATTTTTTTCTGTTTTTGTTTAAATTTTTTTCTGTTTTTGTTTAAAATTTTTTCTGTTTTTGTTTAAATTTTTTTCTGTCTTTTATACTTTGTTGTTTGTGGTCTACTTCTTAAAGAAACAGTGTGCAACAATTACTGACAGCCAGTGTTGGCTGACCAGACTGGAGGAGTGAAACATTTCCCAAACATGGGAGCCCTCCATCAGAAGGCCTTCTGTGTTCCTGACTGAAGAACATCTAAACACATTGACACAAGACTGTTCTGAAATTGATCATAACTAAGGCTAATCTTTGCATTTACTGCATATTTTGGTTTAAAACTGATCGCCCCCATGCTCAGCTGAAACCACCATGCATGGTGGAAAAGAGTTGTGTGTTCCTTGGTTTTCCTCCGGTCCGGTGGATCAGTACAGCCGGGTTTTGCTGAAGTTGGGGTTTCTCAGGTAGTTCAGTCTCACAGGTCGCTGAGTGTTTGGTTCCAACCAGAGGAATCGTCTTAATCTGCTTCGACTACCAGAAATCCAAAGTCATTTTCCATATTCTGCTCATAGTCTCTGTCAGAAGATATGAATAGATGACTCCAATAAATAATATTTACCAGCAGGAGGTCACAGAGTTATTTTTGTTGTATTCAGGGTTCATAATGTGTCATATTTTGAGTCAACAAACCTGATTGAGGATCAGAAGAACCTAAGCAAAAGAGTAATGGAGTGAGACAAAGTTGTGAGATAACACTGTGAATTAAGATTTCAGGGTTTTTAGAAAGATTTATCTGATTGAGTTGTGATTATTTAACTAAAATGATAAACAAATATAGAATACCGAGGTTTGACAAAAATATTCTACACATTCAAAATGGCAGAAGAAGGGACGAAGTGTGAAGATGTCAAAACTTCTTCCAGCTCCTTAAGGTCCAGTTCACAGCTTTCCTCTGACCAACCAGTCAACTGGCTGGCTCTCATGTTCTGGTGTTCGGTGCAAATTGTGGTAGAAGCAACACACTGCACCCAGCTGCCATCCCGTCACAAAGGTTTCATATTGTCCTGATATGATGTATAAAATCCCCCCTCCCTCATTTCCACTGCCACCAGAAATTATTAGCACCCCCTACCTTTCTCCACATGTAGTAAGATGAAAGGCTACACTATCATCCAATCTTCCAATATGAGCCATAGTAAACAGCCCATAATAACAAACCTATATTTTCACATATTAAAAAAAATTACAGTAAATGTAAACATAATACTTGCAAAAATATTCACACCCTTTTTAGATCTGATTGGTCATCCTTGAGATGTTTCTGCAGTCCAGCTGGTTGACCCAACATCATCTGGAGTGGGTCACATGTCTATAGAAGCTGATAGAGCAAATCAGAGCAGAAACCAAGCGATGAAGTCAAACACATCTGCAGAAGGCTACATAAAACACTTCAAAAGTCTGGAAGGTCCCAGAAAGCTCAGTGGTTTCCATTATTACTAAACAAAAGAAGATTGGAACATCTGACTGCCAAGAAATATATCAGTCAAAACCGAATGAAGTATCACCTTTTGGGTGTGAGTGCATAAGCATCAGTTATATTTAAAGGCGCTGTATGTAATTTTATTTTTTTTTAAAAAGCATTTTACATTACATTTGTTAAAGATGTCACCATGTTGTGACAGTTTGTTTTGAGACAGATAATCTGTGAAAAGATCGATCATCTCCTCCCTGTGCTCATATTGCCATTTGAAGAAATGCACCACTCTTGACCCCAAACAACCAATCAGAATCAGGAGGAGGGTCTTACCACTGTCAATCAATCTCAAGTACTTGCTGCTAAATGTCCTAATGGAAGAGAAACGACATACCTTTAAAGAATAATCATTTATCTGCTGTTATCATTGGCTGTGCTAACTAGCCTTAGCATTCATGACAGGCTATGCTAGCTCCAGCACAGCAGAGAGGAAGGGGGTGGAGGATATGGGTGGATGAGCCTGGTATCTTTAGACAAAAACCCACTAATGCCACTATTTTAGGAAGGTGATGGTACTAAAAACAATGTCTAAAATAATTTTTTTTACTGTGCCATGATTGCTTTATACAGATTATTTTAACTTAAGACACCAACTGGAACATGGTTTTACCAGCCCATAAACACATTCCTATACATGCTTGAGTTCAGGTTTGTTTCTTTGGTAATTGTTTCACACTGGACCTGCCGGTTCTTCTGCTTTCTGCAAATATTTCCTGCATCTGGTGGAGAAGCTGCTGCTTCAGCTGCTGTAGCTGCAGATAAGCTGC
Organism: Poecilia formosa; assembly: GCF_000485575.1. Classification (NCBI taxonomy): domain Eukaryota; kingdom Metazoa; phylum Chordata; class Actinopteri; order Cyprinodontiformes; family Poeciliidae; genus Poecilia; species Poecilia formosa. The sequence continues at coordinate 954,951 of NW_006799975.1, forward strand.
TGTCTTCTAGAGCTGGACAGTAATAAGCACAGATAGGTGAGCTGAAACATTGAGCTCTTTTCTACCTGGACCAGACTGTTGGACTGAACAGTTCCTGCTGGACTCGGGTCAAAGTCCTTCATCTGAGTAAACCTGCCGAAAGAACTGGACCGTCCAGCCTGCAGGAGTGCAGGTTGTCTGAAGACTTCATCAGTGATGAACAAACTTCTCCTGAACCTGGAGACAAAGGGAACCACCTGATCCCAATGATCCCAAAGCTCCACAACTTTATGGAAACCTGTTCTCCATTTCTTCCCCAACTTTATTTTATTTTATTTTATTTTTTTTTGTCTTTTCTGTGACTCCAGTACATAATCCAGCTCTCTCCTTCTTTCCCCTGTTTTCCATCCATAGAGAAACTTAGAAAATGTATTTCTGTTTCTCAACTTCTTCAACAGGAACTTTAAAAGTTGCTCTTTCATGGTGAATGTTGCCACATGATGAACTTCCCCCCACATATTGTTCCTCTTTCTTTTCCTCTAAAGCACGCCAGTTAATGTAATTTTTTAACTCAGAACTGCACATGCAGCAGTAAACCCTGAACATGAAAAAGCACGTGCACTTTTGGCTGAACAGAGTTGACTGAAGGTGATTTTATAAGAACAGGGGTTTTTTATCATATTTGTTACAACTGTCACCGTATGGAGACAGTTTGATGGATAATCTTTGAAAAGATCGATCTCCTCCACCTTCTCCCTATGCTGTCTGAAGAAATGCAACAATCCCCATTCGGGGCCAGAAGGAGTTTCTTGGTGCTGTCAGTCAAAGTTGTGTACATGCTGCTAAATGTACTAATGGTGGAGAAACTTTCTCTTTCTGTTTTCTAGTATTTTGAGGGCACTGCATTATAAAATCTTAGCAATCAGTGATGACTTTTCCAAATCCATGTTCATCTCCTGAGGCGAGTATTTAACTTAGCTGCTAAGTTAGCCATCATTAGCGTTAGCCAACACAGGCAAAGTTTTGGTCTCCTGGTTTTGGTCCCTTCTAATTTGTTTAGAAATAGTAATTAAAAAAAAATAGAATATCAAAGGTAAACAAGTGTATGATTCAAAGGACATGAACAGTTTATGTTTTCACCTTGAACATCTCTGTCGTTGACTCGTTTGGTAGGTTAAATGCAGAAATGCTCATGCTTTGGCTTGAGCATGCTTTGGCTTGAGCAACTAGTTCAGGTATTTTCCCTGATAGCTGTTCTTTTCTCAGTCTGTTCATGCATATCAGTTGTGGATCCAGGATTTTGGAGCCACATGTGAGGTACTGGAGTCACTTGAAGGCACTTTGACTGTCACAAGACCTTTTGTGTTTTTGAATGTGTCAACCTGTTTTGGTTCCTGAAGAAGAAATGGAGAGAACTTTGGAGTTTTGGGATCCACCCTGGGATAAACATGGCTGCTGCTTTTCATACTCACCGTGTAAAGCCTGAATGCCACACAGAGATTAGCAGAGCCCTGTAATACATCGTCCGACCACACAGTGGTGCTCCATCTCCTCCCTGCAGTGGCGTCTCCTCTTCCACTTTCTGAGTTAGTGGACATCTCAGAGATCCACATGTACCTTCATGTCTTTATAATGTGACAGCTACACTAGTGATTCCTACTGATCCTTTCTGTCCACATCTGATCAAATGGTTGAGTTTTGTTGATAGTTTTTACTCTGTCTTTTTTTATTTCTGTTTGTGAATTGAAGCAGAACTGTTCAACAGGCCTTAATAGATGTGCTGATGACATTTCATGAGTCTCTCTGTGTGTTTTGTAATTACTATGTTTCCATCCACGATACACTGGTTTATGAAGCTGGATTGGAGTGAGGACTCTTACTTTACTGATAACTGTCAGCATGTAGCAGTCAAGTTTGATTGTTTGTAAGGTGTTTCCAAGCAGCAGTCACTTTATTCATTTAATTTAAATTGACATACATAAATGTACATCTTTAATTTCATTCATTGTAGTTATTAGACAATGCAGTCAAGTTCAGGTTCTTATTCCAGTTGCTAAAACACTTTCTACCTATAGGTACATCTAGCTCCTGTTGGGTTTTTGCCATCAGAACTGGCTTAATTCTTAGTGGCACAGATTCAATAATAGTGTCAGGAACATTTGTCAGATTCTGGTCCACATTGACAGGTTTGATTGCTGCATATCAGTTATGTAAATTTCACCACCTCCTAATGATGTTCTGTTGAACTAAGATCTGGTGACTGTGGAGGCCAGAGGACAGCGAATCATTGTCATGTTCAAGAAACCAGTTTGAGACACTGTAAGCATCATGACGTGGAATTTTTCCTTGTTGGAAGAAGTCTGCAGAAGATGGGTATACTGTTATAAAGGGAAGGACATGGTCATCATCGACATTCAGGTTGGCTAAATGTGTTGGGTGTTCAGCGATGGAATGTATACTTTGGTGAGTCCGATTGTTGGAGCTACTGTTGCCTTTCGATGATCTGACCTACCAGTTGTCAAAACTACAGTTGAAAATACCTAAACATGGGCTCTTTCTAATTTATGGGAGTGAATTTCATTTTATTGGACCATAAACACAAAGGCATGAAGGAACCAGACAACTCCAGTAACATTCATTTCAATATTTTTTTATTGTGTACAAAATGACGAATAAATACTTGAATGGTACAGAGTGATAACAAAATATGTGATGTTCAGTATGACAAAAACTATCCTCTGATACTGATCCTCCTGGAGTAATCAAGCAACCAACCTGACAAGGAATGGAAGTAAACAATCAGTTGGTAAATCTTCCTTTGTAAAATTTCTTACATTATTAAAATTATCTTCATATGCATTAGGGAAGCTACCTTCTGCCGCTCTGGTTCTGCCCTTACTACAGACAGACTTTGCTTTAACATGAGGATGGATGTAAACTAAACCTGTGTCTGTGGAGCGACGTGGACCAGAGACGTCCTCACTATCCTGACTGTGAGAACCTTTGAGGTAGACGTGGGTGAAGATGTTCAAGGCCAAAGAAGACAGAAAGCTTTGAACTGAACCAAATATGATTTAGCCAAGTAAAGGATGTGCACAATTGTGAACCAACCACTATCAGCAATACCAGTAATTATAAAGGAAATTATTTCCTGTCAGATGTAACCGTATTCGAACAAAACCAAAATATATATTCTACAGGGAAGTTGGCATGTTTCTTGTTTGGTTTTTGTTTTGTTTTGTTTTTTCACTGTGACCGGTTCCTATTTCATGTAAAAGTCAGACATGGAATGAAACTCACAGGTAATTTCTCTCACATGAAACATGACAGATTAAGACCAAAGAAAAACTGTAATCCTGGAGAATTTCCAGCAGATGAACTGAGTTTGTGTCTGCAACATGTCACAAAGGAAATCACTAGGCTAATACAAATACGTTGCTATGGGGACATTAATCAGAATTAGCTAAAACAGACACAAATGAAACTGAATGCTTGGAACACAGCACACTGAAAACCTTAAACAGAGATTAATGAAGAACTCTCATACAGACTAGTGAAATATTTTCTGATGGATTCAGTTGAAGGCACTTTGGTTAAACAAAAAGTGGTTTTATTTAAACAGGAAGGTCTAGGTAATCCTTTCTGAGTTCCAAGATGGATTTGCAGTTCAGCCATGAATTCAGTTGTATTGAGGTTTTTCATAATGTAGCATTTACTCTGAAAAAATAAAATAAAATCCTTGTATTGTAACTTAACTTTCTTGTAAAAGTACAATCAATCAATTTCACACAAGAAAACATTAAAATGTAATATGTGAAATTGTTTTGATAACCGTTTTACTGTTTCAAATAAATATGTCCAATTCAGTAGGAGATATTCAATAAATTATTTTTGAAGTAGACCTTCTTCAAAACCATAAGGTGACTTCATACTTATTGTCCATGTCAAGGATTCTGTATCAGTAACTAATGAATATTCATAAAATATTAATATTAAAATATGAAACTATCCTTTAATAGTTTATATTAAAGGATCTGAAGTTTGTATGAAGAGTTTTCACTAGTTTGTATTTAAGGTTTTCAATAGGCTGTGAGAAAGAGTTCAATTTTATCTCCATCAGTCTCTAATAATGTCCCTCCTGGCCCCCCATATGTTGGGCCCTTAAAGGGATCCACGGTTAGTTGCAGCAATAGACATAGAGAGGCATTTTTCACATATTTAAATAAAATATTGTCACACAGACGTCACCATGGTAGAAGAGTATGCTATGTTCTACAGCGCTGTCCAGCCAAAACTGTGTTTTTTGCGCAATGCGTAAAGCTTAGCCCTTTCAATTTGAACAGGAGCGCTGAAATAAAAGGTGATGCAAAAACGATGAGGGGAAACCAAAATGAGGAAGACCGAACAGGAGAGAGTCGGCTGAAAAAGCTGGTGTTTGTGCTGCCGCTGCCTGTTAATGGTAACACAGAAAAAGAGCATTAGCTGCAAAGAGCTCCAGTTTCTAACTCAGGCTGTGCATGATGAGCACTGGGAAAAAAAATAAAAAATGTGTGTGTGTTACAGAGACGTAAAAATGAATCATTGTCAGGCAAAACATCCATTCATTATCTTCCAATTGTTGATTTCATGCCAACTCCTTCTAATGCTGTTAGCTCTAGCTAACATAGTAAACAGTATAGCACAAGCCAATCACATTTGTTTCAACATCTGTTGAAACAAATACAACAGATGTTGTATACACAAGATAGATATACACAAGATATCTATTTTGTGTATAGCTGCACATCAAAACTTCAAGACAGTTTTTCCCAACCCAGATGTTTTCTGCCCTTGACTTCTTGTGTTTAGTTTAAAGGCTCGACTCCATATAACCTGCCCACATCATCGGCCCAGCATGCATAGCGCAGCTGAAAAAATGATGAGCTATGTAGGTGAAAAATATAACTAGGATATACAATTTTTTTTAAGTAATTATGAGATTTTACATACCACAATGCTTTTAGGAAAATTCTAACATATTTTGGCCAACAGGTTCAACTAGTCGACGATCCCTTTATCAGAGAGTTGATGATGACTGACATGCAGACATTTTGATTCCAGAACATCATGTTCAGAGTGTACTGATGTTTCTGAAGCATATTGGTTCACATCAGAAACTACATCCCAACTGAATCCCAGTGCTGTGAACATAGCACTGGTGTGTGTGTGCAGTTCTGTGAACACAGTGTCCATCCTGCTCAACTTGTGGACAACAGGAAGTGATGTTGTTGAGTTGGTTGAAGAGCAGCAGCAGAAAACATGTTTGTGTTTCTGATCCTTGAAGAGCACAGCGATCCTGTCAGTGGAACAGGAGTCGTTTGTCTGACTCAAACCGCTTCTGTTCCTCCTCAGACAGCTGGTTTCCTTTCACGCTGTGGAAACAAGAGCCATCAGACATACAGTTCATACACACACACACACACACACACACACACCCACACACACACACACACACACACAGAGACAATGGGTTCTCAACCAAACACTGCTCAAAGTTGATTGGACTGATATCACTTTAGCTTGAATTTATTTTAATGCAAAAGTATCAGTGTTCTGAAATGATATGTTTACACTCACTATGAAACTTTAATATGTATGTATTTTAACCAAATTTTAAAAGTTTCAAAAGCAAAATGTTGCTTAGCCTCTTGGCCAGTAGTCTTCCATAACATTTAGTCCAATCCAGTTTATTTACATGGGGCCAATTGACAACAGATATCTCATATAATAAAAACAATAAAAATAAAATCATTTAAAAGTTTAGAGATGCCTGTTTAACCTTTACTATTATTATGTTTTGAAGCAGTAATTGTGTCATACTTGGTTATGACAAAACTTCAAATAGATCAGTTAATATCAAACTTCATAATATTGATTTGCACATAGAAACATGTTCCAAACAGATTTCAACTGGTTTCTTTGTGCCTGTTTTACATCATAACACATTTTAAAACATGATGCCATTTATGGAGGCATTTGCTTTGATTTCTATGTCTGAGTTGATAACTTAGGTTATTACTGGCATCTGGTGTAAACATTTATACCATAAGCTTCATGTTGATAGAAATATTAGTAATACATTTACAGAGGAAATCGATGGTAGCAGCTTCATCACCTGTGATCACGCTCAGGTCAAACAGAACCTTTTCTCCTTCAGGTACAAACTCAGTAGTGTGAAGTGTAAAACAACCAGACTGAAAGACTTTGTATCCTGGAGAGATTGCAGTGATTCAAACATCCAGGTCAAACATTTTTGCAACACTAAGTAAATATGTTCTGTTTGACTGCTCTTATTGCTATGCCACTGCTTATGTGTGAAGAAAAGCATGACTGCACCTGAACAATCAGTTTCCTCCTACTGTGGAGGGAACCATCATCAGGTTCCAGCCATGTTGATCTTACAACAGATATTATCCACACCAAACCCACAATGTTTTTTTATGAACCACACTGAGCTGATCACAGAGAGCGTGAAGCTGTAGGTTGTTTTAATAAGTGAACAAACCGACATAAACCCTTAGATCAGTGGTGCCCAAAGTCGTTCCTCGAGGGTCGGCATCCTGCGGGTTTTAATTCTCTCCCTGGTGGTAGTAACAACCTTCTCAGCATGTCAATGTTCTTCTTATTGCTCTAATGAGCCATCATTTGATCCAGGTGCGTTAAACCAGGGAGAGAACAAAAACATGCAGGATGTCAGCCCTCGAGGACCCACTTTGAGCACCCAAAGTGGGTCCAAGTGGGTCCAAAGGTGGTTTAATCTCACCAGATCTCCTTGAGCTTGGAGTTGGTAGCTAGCGCTTCAGCAAAGTGTTGGATCCCAGCAGCTGTGAACTTGTTGTTGATGAACCTGCAGACAGATAAACACAGTCGGTTGGTGACTTTCTCACAAGCGATGGCCGACCGGCAGCAGCGGCACGAGTCCAGTCCAAGTCATTACAGTGACACTGCTCTCATGCATGGCTGGCTTCCTCACCAGAGGTGGCTCAGTCCAGTGTCGGCCTGGATTAACTCGGCCCATTGCGGAGCTGAATCGTCCATCATCTCATTCTGCACCAACCTGCAGAAGATAAGAAACAAGAAACACTGAGACAAACACAGCCGGCCTCCTCACCGTGAGCTTCATGTCTGGCTTTAGACCACACAGTTACACAAACTGTATGAAGGACACAGAACCTTTTGTTCCTCACCATCTGACAGTAGGTCAGTTTGGATTTAAAAAGATACTTACATTTTCTTAATAAAATATTGAGAAAGATATTTTTATTCATTTCTTCGAAATTAGAACTTTTAATCAATTTTCTTAGAATTTGGTGGAATTGCCTTTTAGACTTTGTGACTTGGGTCAAACATTTTGAGTTTGCTGGAATTCCGTAATTCCAAACTGTAATCTGGATTTTATGCTGCTTCTTCATGAATGGCCTTTCAACCCATTTCACAGAGGACAAATACTCTCTGTTAACATCCTCACTATTGTTATGCTAAAAGGAGCTAGCCTATCATTGAAGCTATTCAAGCCTAAAATGGCATCTCATTACTATACATGTAGCAGCAGCACAGACGCCCCCAATACTACAAGAAGTTCCATAAATGATCAGGAGTTCCTGAAACACTGGAATAGCATTTTGCTCTAACAGGTTAAACTCATGAACTTCCATACCAGAATATCCTCAGGACTGTGTTCTCCTTCAGAGCTTCTGCCAGACACTTCCCTCCACTGGATGTGATGCCATTGGCTGCCAGGCTGGAGCACAGAGAAAAACAAACTGTACTTGTGTGTGTTTGGTCACCCTGTGAGGAACTGCTCTGTTTCTGGCCTTTCCTGCTACCTGAGGTTGGTGAGACGTGGGTGATTCCTCAAGGCTTCTGCAAAAGCTTCCGCTCCCTCATCACCGATGCTGTTGCCCCACATCCTAGAGGACAACATCAGTGTTATCTAGTGAACATTTAACCAATATTAAGTTCTACTTTGATGAACTTACCCCAAGTCGAATATGGAAGTGCTCTTCTTAACCGCCCTGGCCAGATACCTCCCACCCACAGGTGTGATCTTGTTTTTACCGATCCTAAATGTTAATCACAGCATTAAACACCAAAAAATAATAATAATAATTTAAATCGCTCTTATTAAAATCATGCAAGATGTTGAACTCTTCAGGTGTTTAACATACTTCACAACTGCTAGTTGAGGACATTCTTCAATGATCTGAGCCACCAGTTTGGCTCCAGCATCAGTGATGTTGTTGTTGTAAAGCCTGAGGAAAGAAAAACGATCAGCTTTAAATAACCGCTCAGATGTTTTGACCTACATAGTAGATAGAGCAACACCGTTTTGCCCCTCCCCCACATGTTGACCAGCTAGTTGACAGAAGATTCCTCGACTTCTTACCTTCTGGATAAAAGAAAAGATAACTGAGCCTGTTAGGAAATATTTCCAGCTGAAGAGGATGCAGAAACTACACTGAAAAAAAGAAAATGGAGCTCCAACTTAAAAGAAAATGAGTTAATTTGTTAAATGTAATCAAATTAAGTTTGTCAAACTTAGTTTATTTGCATTTGCTTAACATGATAACTTAATACACTTGGAAGAACTCAATTTGATTACTTGTAATAAATATTTTTTTAAAGTTGGATCACCTTTTTTTTTTTCAGTGTAGAGGAGCTCCACCGCTCACCGTTTTAAACTCACTGTTAGGAAGCTACAAACAGCAGCAGACTGATGAGACCTTCTACACTAAAATCTGTGGAAAAAATAATCCACGAAATGCATTTAATTAAAAATTACTACTAGTGGAGAGTTGCTGTACAGCTGTTATGATGTATCAAAATCCAAGTAACATGAATATTGTGGCATTATTATCTTTTACTTTTTACTTTTCATCAGCGTAGAAGCTACATCACTTCTTTTGTCTCTGCTCTGTCTTCTCAAACCTCCAGTCAGTTATGACTTACAGCTTGTACTGATCCAGGTTCTGGTTCTGCTGGAGGAAAATGCATTGCTCTGTATAATGCATTGCTGTAAAGTCAATGACACAATGCAGGAGACTGTTGCCATGTTCTTGTCCAGGAGGAGTGGATGCTGCAAATCAATGACTTGGTGCAATCTGATGGGTTTTCTTGCATAGAAAACTAAGGAATAACTAACACCAGTACATGTTAATACATGTTGGAAGCTGCAGGTCCTTCCCCCCCATCAGTTGTTAGACTTTACAGCCGTTACAGCTCACGACACTGCTCGATTTATTATATTCTATTCCAAAAATCACAATAAAACACATTATAATTTCCGATTGGACCGGGGTGGAAATAGGAAACAGTTCCATGGGTGTAGATGCTCTGTGCTTAAATATTGCTTTGTATTAGAGAAGCTGATGTGGAATCATGGTTACTCACCCCAAAACCTTCACAACCTTGTATTTGCACAGCTCTTCTGCCAGAACCTCAATACTCCTGTCCGTTAGGTTATTGACACACAATCTGAAGACGGGAAAGAAATACACAGAGCTTTAAATGACAAAGACTGAATATCAGTCAATACATTCAGAATCTAAAACATCAGTAAATTTACATTCGCATTGTTTTAACCACTATAGTAGATAGCTAAGCTACATCACCAGAATGCTGCACTTTCTTTTTGTCACAATTACTTTTTCTTTTGGTTACAGATTCTCATTTTTCTCCTACAGCATTGATTTCTTGGAATGTTTAGGTAATTGTATTGCTGCATTTGGTTTTCAAATAAATAATCAAATATTATTGCAACTTTTTGGGCAAAGTTGACAGTAAAACACAGGGTATTTCCACAGTGGCGCTAAGCAGAGAGCACCAGTGATCTGTTTATAAATGTGGTGTTTTTTGTGGTTGCTCTGGCATACGTTATGCAAAGATTCAGAGGAAACAGAACCTACCAGAATATTCTAATGTGTGAGTATAATCAAAACAACCGAACAGTTTAGACCCAACAGTCAAAATAATGACAGCAGACAAAGGTGGCTACTCTACCAGTATGAGTTAGAGATGAAGAGCACATTTCAGTTTTTTGAAACCAGTTTAAAAAAAAAATAAAAATCACAATCTATTTTTGGAGCCAACTTGCAGCTGTATTGCAGACTACACAGAATAATTTTGTTGAGCTAATGAAACTGTGTTTTCCCTTCTTTACCTGATTTTATAGTAACACTCACAAAAAAGTGTGATTGTTCTGCTTTCTGCTCTCGGCCACCGTTCTAACCTGCCTCTCTGTGAAACATATAAGCAGCTGAATCAGTAGTCATTTAAAATTATGATCTTCATAGATCCTAACAGTGACGTGCCACATTTATAGAGCTGGGAAACTGCTTTTTCTGTAAGTTTTTATCAACACACAATTATCTGGAACTGCACTAAAATATGTTAGAAGATGAATTATTAAGGAGTAATTTCAAAACAGAAAAAAATGCAAAATAGGCTTGTCACGAAGATGGACATTAATATTATCATTTTGAGACCATTTTCAAGTAATATATTGATAATGGCATAATAATGCAAGTTTGCACTTCCAAACACTATTGAACTTTAATTTAGAACAGAACACGCCACACTACAACTGGAAGAGATTTTAAATAGCCACAATAAAACATTTTAATTTATCATGCAATTTAACTGATTAACTGCTTATTGTGACAGGCTTAAGCTACTGATAGCCTGGGCCATCATCACCAGGAGCAAAAGTTTGTTTAAGATTGAACTTATATGAGAAACTAAAACCCGTTTAACTCTGTGTTGGAACAAAGAAAGAGTTAATACAAGGAGCTACATGGGCAATAAACTCTAAGAAGCTGCCCAGAAACATGACACAGACTGCAGCTTCATGAATGTTACTGCTACATGAGTTAAATGCAATATAGCACTTTGAACTCAGAAGCTATACTTTCATGAAAAGTCAACCAGCTGTGGAGAGGGCCTGAGAGGTTGAGTCCTGCAAATTATGTTTAGCAGTCAATGGGTAACGGGTGAGGTACACATGCTGGACAGGTTGTCAGCCCATTACAGGACAAACAGAAGGCTGTAGTGAAAAAGACATGTATCTTACCTCACAACTGTCATCTTGCAAAACGAAGGCTGGAGTTGCTTCACCCCATAGTCACTGATGTTGTTGTTGTCCATGTCGAGCCCCAAGTGCTTCTGACGGTGCTGCAGCACAAAGTTTATGGCCGTGCAGTCACCTGAGTACACGTTACAGTAGCCCAGCTTGATAAAACTTGCTGTGATGCCTTTTGCTGTCATCTTAGCAATGTCTTTGCTCCCTGTCTCGAAGATGCATCGTAGAATCCAAAGAAAGTGGGGCAAAACGTGAACTTTCTTCAATCCATCAGCAGTATGACAGGGTAAGCCCTCCAGGTGGACCTTGATGCTACTGGACAAGTAAGCCTTCAACAAGGCTCGTTTTTTCTTCAATAAACCAGGAGATACTAATTGTCCCATCAGACTTGCTTGAGACTTTGACAGCAGTCCACTCAGGAACAGATTTGTGAACTGCAGGTGCTCATTTGTTGAGGAGGGCCTCTTTTCGCAAGGCTTCACAAAGCTCCTGGTACAGAAAGCTAAAGGGAGACAGCAGGGTTCTCTCCTCCTGCTGCATTCTGAAAAGAACTTGAGGATGGAGTTGCCAGAAGTCTGCTCATCCAACACAAGAGCAAATGCTGCCAAGAACGACTGGAGGGTGATGTGGATGAACTCAAAGGTAGCAGGGGCATCAGTGGCGTCAAACTCACTAATGGGTCTGAGGAAACCTAGAGCCATGTCCTCCTCTGTGAGACCACACTCACTGATCTCCTCTTGGCTGCACAGAAAACTTCCTCTCTCCAAACCCTGCAAAGCCAGCTTAGCAAACCCAGCAAGGGGCCTGAGCCCCACCCTGAATGTCTCGGAGGTGCAGCGGGTGCTTTTCTTCAGCAGGGGAGAAGCGGGGGTGGCCAAGCGGCTGAGGAACACCTCAGACAGCAGAAGGAATATGTCTGTTAGCGTGATGCTGGTTTCAGGCAGATGAAAGGTATCATGTATCGTATGCAGGTGCCGGAAACTTTTGAATACAATCCAGCTGAAGAGTGGAGTGGAACACAGGCCACAAAGGTGAGGGCTGGCATCCAGCTGAACCGACACCAGGTCCCGGTGCTCCTGCTCCTTGAACTGCAGTTTGATGTACGTCTTTAGGTGGTCTGGAGAAAATCCACGCAAAACTACTTTCTTCTTAATGACTCGACTTTGCAACTCAATCCCAGTTCGGGTCGTCAGTATTTTTTTGGAGCCCTTAAGTAGTTTTCCACAGAGCAAGCTGAGGAGCAACTGTAAGGAGTTTGCCTTGTCTTCTGGAGACACAACTTCAGGAACATTCATCAGGTCTATTTCCTCCTGAATTTCATCATAGCCATCAAAAGTAAACACGACCTTATCAGGGAAGCGCAGGATGTAATCAAACACTTCATTATCTGGATCATGATCTGGGTAACAATTGTATTTGAATAAAAGGTCTCTGAGGGATATCTGTTCTGCTTCCTTGAAGATGCTGAACATCCTACAGCGAAACTTGAAAAAGAAGATGGCGTCTGTCTGCAGCTCCCTTTTGGACCAGAGGTTCTGGAGCTTTTGCAGAAGGATGGACTTTCCAACACCAGCATCCCCCATCACATAGATGATCTCACCTTGGGGATTAAAGACCCCGTCTTCTCCAAGAAGCTGGTCCAGACTCTGTATGAAGCCTAAGCTTTCATTAGCGTCGTTGAACAGCTCCATCACAGTGTCTGTGTAGAGATCTTCCAATCGGGTCTCATCTTGCTGCCCATAAGACATGATGAAACTGGTGTCTCGGCTCATCTCATGTCGCTGCTTCTCACAGTACCTGCTGACTTAAGGGACAAGCACATTCATTAAGTCTCTGTTGGCTGATAGAAAAATTACATTTTTTCCAGGATTTGAGGACTAATGTCTCAGCAAGATCTAGAGAAACTCATCCATGCGTTTATCTTTACATTGCTGCAACGTTGTCTTTACAGGTCTGCCTAAGAAAATCAAACCTCCAGCTGCAGCTGATCCAGAACGCTGCTGCTGGTGTTCTGACTAAAACCAAGAAGATAGACCAGATCACCCAGTTCTAAAGTCCTTCTATAGCAAATGAGTATTTACTCAATATTTTTGGCAAAATTTGAGCACAGCAAGTTTCTCAAATACTGCCTGTTCACATTATACAAAGAAATGTCCAGTAAACAACTAATGTCTTAAACCAGGAAATGTTGAAAAATGTACTCAGTAGAGATATTCCCTTTTACTATGTTAATATTGGTCATAGTGCAATATCTATATCAGTTAGAACACATACAGGCATCTCAGGGATACAGCTTGGAATTCAGAATGAGTCTATGCTATTAATGTGATCCTCTGCTTTATAAACCTGATAGCCACTGTTGTATCAATACGTCAGATTGGATTATTTTGAATTATATCATTATGCTTAATAAGCAACAAGACTGAACTGTTCTGAAGCAGTGTGACCTTAATGTGGGTGGACAGAACAATAGAAACATGCCTTAGTCATAGCACATAGTTTGCATTGATTCATTTGTGTTTGTACCACTTACTAGGGTCGGTGTTCACCACTTTCATCTCTTCCATGTCTCTGCTTGGCTTGTAGTTGATCTCTTTTAGCCATGGCTGCAGGTCTATATATGCATCACATATTTTATATATGATAAAAACAAAGAATTCACAGGCATCCTCTCCTTTGCACTGAACCAGCTCCAGGATTTTGCGCACCTGGAAAATAAAAATGTTAACACGGAAACTTTAAGATGTTATTTGGTGTATTTATAGATGAGTGGAATGGAAGAAGTCCCAGCCAAGACGCCCCAACCTGGTTTGGTTTGGTGACGGTTCGTTGAACGATCTCCACGTCTTCCTCGCAGAAGAAGCGGTTGGCCAGCAGGTTATCCAGGAGGCACTGAATGCTCCTGAGCGTGGACACCAGCAGCTCTCTGTGGCACGTGAGGAGGTCAAGGCACGACACTCTGGCTTCCTCTACCTGACCCATTGTTTACGGTCAGTCGCCCTCTGTGGAACAGCAACAGACCAGATTTTGGCCAGTAGCATAACAAAACTGAGTTTGTATAACAAAGAAACTGATCAAAAGCTGAATGCTACCAGGTGTCAAAAGAGTAGTGAACTACTTTTTATCTTTTAATAATATTTTAATTAGGCCACACCAAACCCTTCATTTAGCTTTTGTTTATGTGGGTTTCTATTAAGTTTGCTTTTGATCATTGATCTGCTGCACAGTCTTGGTGAATTTGAGTTTAAAGTTATAAACTAGTAATCAGATATTTTCCATCAGGATTTTATGACATGGTTCTGTCACTCTGCCACCACCATATTCCACTGGTTTCATTTTTGAAACCTATGCCTTGGGTTTATTCAAGTAATATGTATCTAATTTAAAAATTGATTTGAGAATCTTAAGTGTGAGAGGAATTTAAAAGCTGAAATAAATCTGTAAAAAGATAAGCGCTTGAAAGCACATCATGAATAATTACAGTTGACTACACAATTTAAAAACCTGTAAGAATTTATGGATTTTTAAGTTTGGATAAGCACAGATGAAGTAAAATGTTTTGCTATTCGTAAAACATTAATCAGCAGCATAATTCTGATTTAAACAAAACAATCACACGGAACCTCAGATGCAATAAGTTGGCAAAGAGAGGAAGATTGAATATAAAGCTTTACATCTACAGATGCCTGATAGGTGGGGGAAAAAATCACGCCCTCAAGAGACACTAGAGGGCGTTGTAACACCGCTAGTTCACAGAATTGCAGGTTCTGAGAAGTTCTGACCCAGTCGTCATCAAAAGTATTCAACTTGTTCAGATTCTTATCTTTGCCAATTTTTCCTGCCTTTACCACATCAATTTTGGCAATACAATGTTGACCTACATTGCTGTTGTGTGGTTATAAAAGCAACAACAACAACAACAACAACAACAAAGAAGAAAGTAAAAAACACAACACGTTAAGCCTGAAATCATCTCATGTGGACTAACATCTACGCTAAAATAATGATTCTTATCCCAAAATGCCAAAAATAGAATAAAAACATAGAATAAAAACATAATGAGTTTGACCCAATCACTACGACTGTAAACAGAGATACAGACCCTGAAGCGATCACCGCTGCTTAGCCTCCTAGTCCGGACCGGTTTTAGCTCCGAAAACAGCCGAACTTATTGCAGTTCAGTCTCATTTCACTGTGCAGTGATTCTGAACACTACGTTATTTCAGAGAAATTGCCATGTTAAAATGAAAGCAAGAGGGGCGGTTTCTCCAACAGCACCCGGCTGAGGAAGTGAAACGGTTCAGGAAATCTGCGTCATTCTCTTCAGGATCTCAAACAGCCATGAGGTGTTCAGGAACACTGACATGTGACACAGGTAACACATGTGAAGCGTCAAACTGCTCAAAACAAAACTGGTAAAACGTTTTATTTAGCTCTGTCTTGTTGTTAGGGCCACGCCTTTTTTAAACGACAAGGTTTTGGTTATATAAAACTGACACCTGGAACACTGCAGAAACACGTCATAACTTGAACCATTTCAGATGTAATAAAATCTAGATAAATTACATTTGATCAGTCAGTAACTCAGTGTACCATGTAGATCAGATGAGCACTGATCTTTATGCCATAAGATCTAACGACCAAATAAATGTCACAATACTCAATGAAATAGTTTCTCCAACTGTGAAATGATAAATATCCAAATCTAAGCTAACAGGCAGCAGTAATAGCAGTACAGTCCTATTTATGTATTATTATACAATATTGGCTGCACTTATTACATTTTTGTTGTGTTACAGTCACTTTCATAATTGCCAATTGGCATAGCAAGTAATTGTTATTTACTTATAAGCTCTAAAATGTTCTTACATAATTAGGACATTGTCTTATTTAAATTTAATAAGGCTACAGTTTGGATGTCAACAGCACGTAGAAGTTTTTGGCCCCCAGTCTTGAGTAGGGCTGCAACAGTGGCACAATTGGTAGAGCTGTTGCCTTGCAGCAAGAAGGAACCTGGGTTCAGTTCCCAGCCCGGGGTCTTTCTGCATGGAGTTTGCATGTTCCCCCTGTGCATGTGTGGGTTCTCTCAGGGTTCTCCGGCTTCCTCCCACAGTCCAAAAACATTACTGTCCAGGTCAAATGGCCTCTCCAAATTCTCCCTACGTGTGTGCATGGTTGTTTGTCCTGTCTGTGTCTTTGTTGCCCTGCGACAGACTGGCGACCTGTCCAGGGTGACCCCGCCTCTCGCCCAGAACATTAGTTGGAGAAAGGCACCAGCAAAACCTCCCGACCCCACTAGGGACAAGGGTGCACAGAAAATGGATGGATAGTCTTGTGTAACTCTAATGAAAAACAACCTAAAATCTTATAGGGAGAAACATCAGAAATCTGGTTATGTAAATATGCATACCCTGCTTTTTACCAAACCACCTTCTTAATTACCGTAAATTTAGCAGCCAGTTGCTTTTGGTAGGAGTCTATCAACATGCTACATCCTGACTTGCTAATATGGTTTCACTCTGTTTTGTAAACTTTCTCCACATCTTTCTGATTGGGAGGATATCTGTTATTCATATCCTGCTGGTCATTATCCAGACTGGATAATGGTTGAGTTCACTCAACCTAACAAACATAAATAACAACAAGGAAGTACTCAAAAATACACAAATGAAAACTAAAGTCCAAACACAGCTACATCATTACCACTGCACATTAAAAAAGCAGAGTTTACTATAAATAAAAAACGGGAATGTAATGCAAAATTTTATTTCTTGACAGTCTTATGACTGTTGAATTTTGGTCCCTAAAGTCTCATGACTGTGTGAACTTATGCTTTTTATTATGTCTTTATTTTTATGATACTTGTGGACTTTGTGTGGAAAAGGTTTCTCTGCTTGCCACTCCACAGATAATCTGCTAGAGCTGGTTTCTACAGCTGCAAGGGATGCAGATAAAGAAGTCAACTTCTCTCAGAGTGACTGAGTGAGAAGCTAGTTCTCAGAATTTGTCTCCTAAATACTTGTGCACTTCTTCTCAAAGAGAGTCTTATAACTTTGTATGACAGAACTCATTCTGTTTTTGTTCTCATTGCTTACAAGATCATTTAATAAACCTGAATAAGTTTTCAATTTAACGGCGCTTGGATAATTTTGTTTTTCCACCACCCACTTGCCCCCTCATCACGGTCATGATCATCCAGGTTCGCTTAATGGAACAAAAAAACTCAGTCAAATAAAGCATCAACCATGGGAAAAGAAGACCTTTGTTGTCTTTGGGCTTTACAACAGGTTGTTAAAGACCCAGACCACATCATACGGTCGGTACCAAAACCCATAACACATTCAAAGTCACCAAAAGCCCCTTCATTCTGAAGTTCAGGTTGGGCTTCAGCAAGTCATCTTCACCATGTTTAGATATCTGAATGCAGAGGCCAGGAAAACATGTACACACAAATAGATTGAACTGACAGATCGTAAAGCTTTTATTATAATCAACAAATTTAATTGTGCACAAACCAAAGTCAGAACACAAACCCACACACACATACAAGCCGCATTTACAGACTGATATGTTATATTTATCACACACATGCACGCTCGCGCACACACACACACACGCAACCTCACAAACAGATACATCATTACCATTATATTGCATTAAAAAGCAAAGGCTTCCTTATAAAGGGTGGCATACAGATCAGGTTTATTCAGTAATCTCCAGCCAGAGTGATTCCATATTGGCCTGTTGATTATTTTCTAAGCCTGATGAAGTGGTAGAACTATCTGCAGCTGCAACTCATCTCACAGCTTCTAAGGGAACTTTATTGTGCTAAGGTTTGAGTGTGTGACCTGCAGGGGGAGTACTCAGACCCCTGGAGAAAGCCTCCCCCTGCAGGAACTAAGCAGGTATTGAGGATGAGAAGTTGTTTACATGTAACGTGTTTATGTATTATGTATGCTCTTAAATACATAATACTGATCTGATCTTTGGTTCAGAAAGATCTTTTTTAACAGCTTTTTTTTCCTATTTTCTCAGAATATTTTTGTTTGACATTAACATTTGTTTGATGATCTGAAACAATCCAAACCAGGAGCTGCTGCAGAGAAGAATCTTTGGACTCCAGCTTTAGCTTATGGGACACAGGGGCAACAAAGTGCAGAGGCAACACCCTTTAAACTGTCTTTGGAAGATTGAGGTGTAACATAATGCCTGCTGAGGAATCACATAAGTGCAAAAATATGATTATTATACCTTTCAATCTGGGATGCTTTGAGTGTGATTTGTAGCTTAAAAGAAAAAATGCAAACAAACAGATTTTTTAGAGCAGGGTGTTAGTACTAAGGTGCCAAGAGGATGTAAAATTTCATCTCTGCCACTCTAGAAAGTCCTTCATGGAACCAAAAGGCTAAATTATCTTCTGGGTCCTCAAAAGGATGGTGAGACGAGGGATGATTGAAGACTTTTGCAGAGTTTTGGAACAGTTCAGTGGTGTTCTAGCTGTACGTAGACAGACGGAGATGGAAGAGTGTGCCACATTCCTCCACCACAGCTGCAGAAAAGGTCAGCAGAGGTCAAATCTCGCTCTCATACGTGTGCATGTATGTTTTTAAGGAGAGGATCTCGGAGTAGCTCCGGCTGGTTCTCCGGTACAGGTCCAGGCCTGTGAGCAGCTCCACGTCTCTGACCCGGGCCGTGTGCATCTTCATCAGGTCCTCCACCCAACGGGACTCATCCTCAGAGCTCTGTGGGTTGGGATCACACAAAGAAAGTCATGTCCGCTGCTCTCAGAACCAGCTGTGTGGACAGGTAGGACCAGAACGTGAAAGGTACATGCGATGTGATTGGTTCTTACGTTGCAGGTCTCGTCGTTATTGGGTCGGTGTGGCAGGATGAAAGCGGCGCTGCTCAGTGGACCGTTGCATGAGTCTGCAGGCTGTGTGAAGTCCAGGCAGCTGGTCAGGACCACAAAGTAATGAGACGGGACGGGGACGGCTCCGCTCACATGGCTGGAACAGATTTCACCTTTTAGTCGGGAAGGAGTCTGCAGACTCTGACTCAGCAATTCTTTCTCCAATTATTACGCACAGTTTATGAAGAACAAAGTCCAAATAAAAATGGTCTTTTTTCAATGGCTTTCCAAATCTACAATTTGGAAATCAGCAAATACCATCTAAACTGACATTAAGAAATATACTAAAGTTCTTTTTGATTCTACAAGGAAAAACTATATTTAGAGTACTGTGCAAAACATTTCAGCTATGAAAAAATGGACCTCCTCCAGTCCTCCCTGAACTACTACTGCCATCTGAAGAAATGCACCGATCCCAACCAAAAACAACCAGTCAGAGCCAGGAGGAGGGTCTTAGTGCTGTCAATCATTCTCACGTAGACACTGCTACATGTGCTGATGCTGGAGAAACAGCTTACAGTTACAGAAAAACCGTTTATCTGCCATCATCAGTGGCTATGCTAACTAACCTGAGCATCCATAACTTGCTATGTTAGCTGCAGCATAGCAGAGAGGAATGTGGTGGGGAAGTGAGAGCGGGGATGAGTGCCACCATACGGAGGGTGACGGACAGTGATAAGACCCGCCTCCTTCCTCTAACTGGTTGTTTCACTGCACTGGGAGAAGGAAAAGGAGCTCAATTTTTTCAAAAAATGGTTCAAAATTTAAACAAAAAAGGAAAAATTTTTAATTTTTAATTAAAAATGTTACATACTGAAGCTTTAATGGTTCATGTACACTTTGCTTCCAAGAAGCCACACTTTTAATAATCTAATAAAGAATTCTGGATCAACAGTAGTCAGGCTTTCTAAAGGTTTTTTTTTGGTTTCCCTTCCTTTTTGAACTTACATTCAGTCTCTTCCTTCTTTCTGACTGTGGCAAAATATTGTTATGATGAGGAATGTGGACAAGTGCAGGTACAGGTGAGACCTAAAGGGCTATCTACAAAAGAAAAAATGAAAAGTTGATTTCTTAGTGTTTGAGAGGAATACCACTGAGTGCTGGTTAGTGAAGCTTCCTCCAGCCAACCAAGACAGACGGATGATGGTTTGCAGAATAGTTTTCTCAGCGCCACTCACTTATCAGTTGAAGTAAATTCCTGAAAAGACTTTGTCCACTTTACTGTTCTACTGTTGAGAACCTGCCTGTTCAGCCCAGCAAATTCCCCCTTTGGTCAGCCACAGTCTCTGACTGAGAGATATGGAAGCTGACCTGTCTCTATACCAACCCACCAACGGTTGACTGCAAACCATCCCCATCTGGCCGGCCCCAATGGAATCACAGCTCTCGGGATTCTACTCTGGCTGGGGGCCCTCAAGGGAAATGCAAGGACACCCAACCCCGGTTTAGAACTGACCGGGCCGGGGTCTGCAGTTCATCGAGTCTAGTTAGACCCAAAAGGGCTGCATGACCTGACACCTCCACCAAGGGTGACAGAGTCTTGCCATCTGTGAGTTGACCCAGAGGACCGGTTCTCTGTCCGCCAGGCCACAAAAACAGGCATTGGTTGTTTCCCTTGCAAACATTTGGATATGTCAGTAATTAGTTAATGGTGGACATGTGTGCATCCCAGGATCCTACTTTCCAGTGAAGCTAGATTAGGATTATAGTTAAACTGTAGGTTTTAACCTTGGGGTGTCTGAAAATCCAGGAAGCCCCAAATAACCATTAGAGATTTATCCACTGTTGGAATAAAATTCTGAATGTTCATGTATTACTTCAGAAATGTTCCCTATATTTTTTAATAGCAGAAGCCGGGTTGTTAATTTCTTTTTGTCTATTTATTTAACCTTCATTTAACCAGGTAAACCTAATTGTGAATTTAAAAAATCTAATTTACAAGAGTGTCCTGATTCTTTGTAAGCCCTTATATTTGTTTCTTTTGTCCCCTATATTTATAATTAGTAGAGGTTAGTAAATATAATTTCACTGACTAATGTTGAACTTTCATTTGATTATTAGATTCTCATAATTTTCTCACAATCTGTAGTTCATAGATCATTACATCAGCTTCATAAATATATAAATCTTAATTATGAAAAATAAAAAAAATTGTTACAGATTTATTTCGATTTATTTCAACCATATAATAGTTTGAGTATAAGACTGATGTACTGCTTTATATTAACCTAGTTTAAAACCTCGCAACCAGAAAGCATTAAAAAACCTAATTAGAAGCAAAGTTTATGGAAATAAAAGATGACTGAAGACTTTTGCACAGATCTGAACTATTCAGACAATTCACATGAATGAATGAATGAATGAATGAATGAATGAATGAATGAATGAATGAATGAATGAATGATTGAATGAATGGATGAATTATCCTACTCTCTGATCGTCTCAGCCGAGTCTCTGACTCCATCATAATTGTAGTCAAAGACGGGTCCAACAAGAAGGTTCACTCCATTCCTCTCAGTGGCGTATTTCTTCACCAGCGCTCTCTGAAAGTAAGTCCAGATTCCTGAGTGGGAGTGGGAGTGTGGGCAGAGAGAAGGACATGGCAGAAGGGGAGTGAATAGTGGAAATGATTATTAAAAACATTAGTAAAACTTCTGAGCCTAAAATGAGGAATACATCAGGATTTCATGAAGTGAGATCTTACTCTTAAATGCAGGATACATGGGCACGGTGTTGGTGATGAGGACAGCATCGTATTTTTTCTCCAGGTTTGAGGAAAGCTCTGTGAACACACACAAGATATTCCAACTGATCCCACTGATGATTTTCTATCCAAATCACAGTTATTGGTGACTTTAAATCCTAATAAGTCCAAGTGAAGTGAGTGACTGCAATGTGACTAACTATGAAAATGTCTCTCAGGGGTTATGATTACTTTAGTGGTGTGTGGTGGTGTCCACTGAGGTTGAGTGTGTTTTCGGAAGCCTGTGGTGGGGGTTCACTTACGCGGCGGGTACAGGAAAGCATATGTGACATGTCTCTCTGCTCTGTAGTTGGAACACGACTGGCTAAAGGCCGGTGGGACTCTGGCATCCGGTCTCACACAGTTGGACAGAGACTCAGGCAGAGGAGACAACTCTACCTGGACAGACAAAGAAAATGTTACCCCACTTTTACCACTAGGGGGTGCAAGAAGCAAGAAGTTTGCTTGCAAGAAGGCTTTTGAGTATAGTACATGCAAAGAGTGTGTCCTTGGCAGTCCAAAAGGAGGGGTCAGACTGGGCGGTACCTGTCTGCTGACGGTGTAGGATGTCCAGAGGGGCATGAACAGGGTTTCACTGTAACTGCTGATGTAGTCGCTGTGATGTAGGATGGTATATTTGGCACGGAAGAGGACAGCAGGTCGGCCATACGGCAGGTTCCTGCTGTCTGAGGGATGGAGCACACAGAGGGACACGGCACAGAGAGACACCAATGTAACAAGGCCCATTTATACGGGTCAGACTGCAGCATGGAGGCTGAACCCTGCTGACAGCAGTCTGACCGAGGCAAACATCTGGCACTATGAGCAACGCTTCATTTCACATGTCAGATATAAGTGAGAGTTTATACATAAAAAAATCCATCCTGAACTTTGTTACATCACGACCATAAATGTTAATGGGCATTACTGGAATTTTATTTGTATGGAAGTCCCTTTTCGCCATAGAAGAAAAAATAAAAGTTATACAGGAAGTCATAATTTCAAGTTTTAAAATCATGATCATGAGATTCTGGGTGCATTCACACAAGCTCTGTTCAGTCCACTTTAGTCAAAGTCTGGTTCAGTTGTTTAGAAAGTCCGGTTCGTTTGGGGAGGTGAGAATGTATAATCAAAGTAAAGAACGAACTGTGGTTCACCTACAATCCTAGTTCTTGGTTCAGTTGATGGGAACTCTGGTGCGGTTAGAATACATATGTGAATGCCAAGTGGACCAAAGAATACTCCAAAGGCAGGAAGTGGACTATAGCGTAGAGGATTCAAAAACAAACAAAAAAAATATATAAAAGTCTAGCAGGAGAAAAGGCTCATGGTCTTTTATCAACCACTAAAATCTGATGCTACTCCATTGTGTTTGCATTTCATGAAGAAAGAAGATGCACTCAGTTATTCAACAGGTTTGGTTTGTTTCACTCAGTGCAGTGTGAAAGAGAACCACAGCAGTTAAAAATGGAACAAATGTTGCAACTGTGCTCACCAATGGAACAGAGTCTACCGGACTATCAGGTGTGAACATGCCCTCAGAGTCATGATTATGAAATACTACAGAAACAGCATGACTTTTCTCATAATTACTGCCTTTGTTATTGTAAATATATTTTTCAACTTTTGAGCTTTTTTTTTCTCATGGCAGCTTGGCTTCCATACATTTGACACACCAACAGAAATAAATTAACTATTATGAAGTGGAGGGAAAATGATACATGATTCTCAAAATGTTAAATTTTATTATTATTTTTTAAAAAATATTAGATGTTGCTAACAATTATTTTGGGACTGTACAGTTGTAAGACAATACTGTATAGAAATACACAAAAATATTGAAAATATCTTTATGTATAAGAATATCTTTTAAATTCACCATTGGCTGTAATTCCAAGCAGCAAAAACACAGTCTCAAGATGGCTTCCACTGCATGTATTAATGCACATTAAGGAATATTTGGTGTTTGAACTTTTAAAATAAGCATTTTTAAATTCAACTGAGAATCTATGAAAAGACTTGAACATGTTTGCACAGATGCTCTCCATCCAACCAAAGAACAGGCAAAACCTCAGCCTATAGAGAAAGCTGGTAGAGCCAGAAATAACCGACCTGCAGCCAAGGGAGCTTTACAAAGTATTGTCTAAATTCAGAGGCAGGCCTCCCTTTTAGAATTTTATTTGTTAAAGAAAACCCTGGAACTGTGAATCATTCTCCTTTCACTTCACTGCTATAAACTCCTATAAAAAGGCATCAAAGCTACAGCCTGTTTTTTTAGTGTGACGAAATGTAAAAAAGTTCAAGGAGTGCATTCATTGTTTTGACGTACTGTATCTGTAAATCTCATGACAAACTGACCATCAATAGCTTGCCTCAATCGCCGGTTTAGCTCCTCCACTTTGTTCTGTAAGAGACAGAGCCAGAGTGACTCCAGGTTATAGCCTCGTACAAGGGTCACTTTCAAACCTCTCTGGCCCCTACTTTTTACACGCAACTGCAAAAAGATCGGAGATTGAAACAATCTCTTGCCAGAGATCTACATGGGAATAAGAAACACAGTGAAACAGTGCAGAACTGAGTCTCATTCACCACAGAACAAACCAGTGGGCTGGAAAACACATTTCATATGCAAAAGAGAATATGAAATGGTAGCCTGTGCATTTGTTTGCAACTAAACAATGTGAACTGAAGGTGAACTGACTCCAGCTCTGCTGCAGAAGGCAAGAAGGCAAAAAGGTTATTTCAGTTTCACAGGAAGACGTAAAGCAACCCATTGCAGAATGTTCTGAACATGTCAGACAGGTACAGGTGACTGTGGAGGACACAGGCTCACGCAGATGATCATTTTACAAGTCAGTAAATAGTAAATCATATAAAAATAAATCATATTTAGGACATTTAAACTGAAAAAAATTGTCATCTTATTGTCACTTTATTTTGTTAGCAGGATTATCCTAGCTGGCCTTGGATAGTTGTTACTTAGTCAGCCAGAATTTATCTGTCATAAACTCAGCTTTTGTGTTACTTCATGAAAGTTTTTATTCAAAATGAATATGTCACATGTGCATGAACAGTCTGTGCTGCCATGGGAATAACTGACTGACTGTAGACCTGTTTATTCAGATTCTATTGATAAACTATTGGCCCCCATACAGCATCTCACTTAGGGCCCCCATAAAGCTAGAAATGGCCGTGGCTAAGACCTTCCACCTGGCTGTACTTCTGTTAAAGCAAAACTTGAAGTTTTCTAAGTCTCTGACTGTGAGGTCATGTCAGGTGACCCTAAAGCGTTTCTGTTAGCTATAGTTCCTTACTCTGACTCAGTCATTCCAAACCTTATGCTGAAGCCATTCTTTTGTGGATATGGATGGATGTTTGGGCTCACCGTTAATGAAAAAAGAAAATCTCTCTTCACCTTCAGCCTTTCAGCAGACACCTAAAAGCAGGGGTGGAAAGTAACTGGTTACAATTACCCACTTTACTGTAATTAAGTACAATTTGTCTGTACTTTTGACTGTAATTTTTTATCAGACTTACTGTAATTTCTCAACATGACTAAATGCTAAAAGTCAATCAAAATGTTCTGAAACAAATTCTTATTTTAAGTGTGTGCACACTTATTAAAATAGGTCATGATGGCTTTCCTCTACTTTTGCTTCCAAACAAACTGGTTTGTTTTTCAGTTGAAGTTTATAAAAAGATTGGAAGTTATTTGCCAGGTTCTCCTTTTTTACAGGCCAAAACGCAGGCATCCTAACAGGGTGTGAAGACTTTTCCATTGTATTTGCATTATCAAACAGCCTTTAAATCTGTCTTGATGTTGATGCTTCATATCAGAAGTTTTTCAGTCTGCTTGCACTGGTCCTCCACTGTACCTGTGGAACTCAGTAAAGCTAAAACCAGGCATTCCTCTCAGCAGTCTACCAGGGCTGACCTTTTCATCGCAGTTGCAGCCTAAGTCATCTGTTGCCATAGGAACGAGGTTGGAGGCCATCGGCCTGGACACCTCCTCTGGCATGGTGGGTCTAAAAGTCGGACTTCTCAGCAGGTGGTTCAGGCTGCCATGAGTTCCATTGTTTGGAGCCGGTTTTAGACCCAGGAGATCTGAGGTTGGGATAAATCAGAGTGAGATTGATTGATTGATTGATTGATTGATTGATTGATTGATTGATTGATTGATTGATTGATTGATTGATTGATTGGTTGGTTGATTGATTGATGTTAGGTGTAAGGTGCCTATTAATGAAATTAATGAACATACAATGTTGTCATAAATATGCCAGATTTAGCAAAATGCTCGTTCAAGCCATAGTCCCATAACACTAACAACACAAGGCATAAACATTCAGACAATTTTATACATAAAAATAAAAAACACAAACAAATAAAAACTTTATATAAAGTCAGAAAAACTTATTTAAGAAGCTAATTAAAATTTTTTTTACAAAACTACATCACAAAAATAACTAAAACTAAATGAGCTAAACACAGAGACGGTTGAACACCAAGCTATGCACATAATGATTTCATCTGGACATAATTCTGAGGACTATGACCTCTATATGTCACATGATTGAACTATAAGAGCTGGCATGTTGTCCATTGTGTTTACACAGCATCTTCCACTCACTGTCAGACGATCTGGGGACTACCTGTTACTTATAGCCCTAACATATTCCCTGTAAGACCTCCTTTATATGTGACTACTCCTCACTGAACCATTCATGATGGAAGCTCTGTGACTGTTTGACTGAATTAAGGCTTCCAGTTGAAGGAATAGTTTCAAATCAAACACATTCGCTCAGTTTTGAACTCAAACAAATTCAGAAACGGGCCTTACCACACATGACGTTATACAGCTCAATGTTTTCAAAGGCTGGAACTTTGGTCTTGAATTTAAATGTAGGTCCATAGCCCAAGAAAATAGTCTGAAATAGAAGGGTGAGACTGGTCATATGATCGAAAAGAATAAAGAAAGAAAATATGTCCTGCTTTTTCAATACTTTGTGCCCTGGTAGGTTTTATTTTCATATGATTGTTGCTGTAGAAAATGTTTACTACTTAATCAAAACTTTAGAATAATTTGTAATAAATATGCTAACATTGTTGGCTTGTTAACATTGTTCTGGCATAGCGTCAGTCTGCTGCTTATATAGTGGGTATAAGATGTGAAATACCTGCATGCTGTTGATCTTATTGTCATATCCATGGTCGCCTGAGAATCCACAGTGTCTCCTCCCCTCTGGGACTTTCCTGAAGTCAAGTTTGGATGAGATCAGTATCAAGGTATTGTTACAGTGGCTGTAAATTCCTCACACAATCTGGAAGCATAACTCACTCAGAACAAACACACAAAGTTTTTCAACTTTGACAGAAAACGACTTACTCTAAAGAAAGAAATACTTCATTTATTAGTAACTTCCAGTTAAACACCCTAATGCATATCAGCTTAAGCATAGGTTTGCTTTCAAATTAGTAAAGCCACAAGCATGTAAAAAATGTAACAGAGTAACTGAAAGCATTTTATGATGTGAGAACATTTGGAGTTATATAGTTAGTAAGGGCTGTGTGTAGCATGCGTAAGTGTGCGTGTGTGTAGGTGTGTGTGTGTGTGTGTGTGTGTGTGTGTGTGTGTGTGAGTGTGCGTTTGTTTGTAATACCTTGTGGGGACGATTTTCCTGACATATACTACGTTGTGGGGACCAATTGCTCCTTATGGGGACCGGGGCCTGGTCCCCACAAGGGGAAACCCTGTTTTTGGGTCAGGGGTCAGAGTTAGGGCTAAGGTATGAATTGAGTTTTGGTTAGGGTTCGGGTTAGGTATGTGATGGTTAGGGTTAGGAAAAGGGTAAAGGTAAGGTTTAGGCTGTAGAAATGAATGGAAGTCAATGGAAAGTCCCCACAAAGATAGCAACACAAACATGCGTGTGTGTGTGTGTGCGTGTGTGTGTGTGTGTGTGGTGGGGGGTGTAAATGGTCTAACACTCTGCTCACAGCCCTGGTGCCAACGATTAGCCCCTCTGTGGAAGGGAGCTGCACAGAAACCATAAAGATTTCTTTCATCTCGCTGCTGTGCACTTCAGTGGGGGAAACCAACAGACAGAATGTCAACAACCAAGACCAGTAAAGGTAGCTGTGGTGCTGGCTTTACACCGTCTGCTGTGTGGAAACCTCCTACAGGTCAACATCACAAGACTCAGTTCACTTTACATAAGTTCAGCTTATTTTAGCTTACATACTTAAGGTTAGTGTAGTTTAGTTAACTTAATTCAGTTCAGTAAGCTTGTCTTAGTTTAGTTAAGTAGTCTGGCTTAGTTTAGCTTTGATTAAGCTGGCTTAGTTTGGCTTAGTTTTAGCTTAGCTTAGTTTAGCATAGCTTAGTTTAGCGTAGCTTAGTTTAGTTTAGCATAGCTTAGTGAACTTAATTCAGTTCAGTTTAGCTTTGCATATCTTAATTTAGTTTAATCTAGTTTAGTTTAGGTTAAACTAGATTAAGGTAATTTAGCACTAAGCTATTTTAGCTTAGTGCGCTATTAACATCTCAGCTTCTCCATTATTTCACATATTTGGGGCTTTCATTACTCCTGCTGTCACAGCAGGGTTTTTATTTATTTAAGCAGCAGGTTGTATAAAAAAAAGGTTGACTAAATATATATTTTATATAACTGACTTTAATATGGTGCAGCAACCACTTAAAGAATTTAAGGTGAGCTGGTGTTTTGTTAAAAAACTAAACCCATTGTTTTGGAACCACGATTACTTTTGATTTGATTAATTTAACTTCGGTGACAAAAAGTTGACACCCTGCAATAAAACAATCTTCAGGACCATTGTTTTTGTGCATGTAAATTAAGTCTTTACTAATAATAAAGTTAAGACTGAATATCAAGTGCAGCTGCTGCAGTAGTTCGGCCATCGTACCTGGCCACATGCCACTTCCTCTCCACCAGCAGGTGGATATCTTCAATACGCCGATTGTTGGCGTAGTGCAGTCTTTTAGGCAGGTGCTGCTTCAGGTACGGCTTAAAGTGTTGCTCTGCCTTCTTACACTGTTGAAGAAATAATTTAGATGACACATCACCACATATCAAAGAAGAAATCAAATTACATGCATTTCCACTTCCTCATTTCAGACCTTCATATTCTGAACAAACATTTTACTCACTGTTAGATTTGCAACAACAGCTTTGGGGTCATCTGAAAAAATAAAACATGATCACACAAATTGTTGAGTTTCCGAGAAATGGAGATAAGAAGAGTAAGTTTGAAATGTTGACTTCATCTTTACATCCTATCATTCTAAACTGCTTGGTTGGTTGACAAGTCTATCGTATGTTCTAAAAGACCTTAAAAGGACACTTGTTTGTTTGTTTTTTTCTGTGGGGTATTATGTGGAAAAATACTGGTACTTTTCCTTTAAATTCAGTCTGAGAAGTTATTTCTTGTGCTTTTATGATTTAGGTTTAGTGACGGCCTGATGGGGGTAGGCTGACCCAAACCCGCTGAGATAAATGGAACAAGACAAATCCAGTGAAAAATGGAACAATGTTTCTGCTGATGCTTGAATGTACAGTCAGAGATCAGGACAGGACTGTTTCCTTTAGTCCTTGCTCAGTCAGTGAGCCTGTTTGTTCCTCGACTCCTTGTAACAATGCATCTGAAGCACATTGTAGGAAGAATTTAGATAGTCGCATTTCTTCATCACAGGTTCTTTAAGCATCATCAGCAGCATTTCAGATAAAACAAGATAGGAAAAGATCCCTAATTTATCAGTTATTTGCAGCAGTTCTTGTGTGGTGCATTTTATTTCTTTAAAGCAGAGAGAACAGAACTTTTCACTCACATTTGGGGTTGCTGGGATATCTGGAGCGTATTCTGCCAAGAGACCCAGGGATGAGGATGATGTCATCAACATTGGTCAAGTAGTTGCTGAGGAACTCTGTGCGATCACAGTGAGCCTCTTCCATACCTGAAACATCGCAGGAGGAGAAGGCTGATGTCAAACTCTGAAGGAAACAAACTTTTCAATGATGGAAATCATCTAATTGGATTCTTGCTTTCCTTTTCTGGAAAAGTCTGTAGGCTGGAGTTCATCCTACTCAGTAGATTCACTGCCAGAATGATTCTCCTATTGGTTGACCCACTTTATTCTACCAATCAGTGTTTATAATCAACCAGCAGTATCACTGTGGAAACTGACACAAATACAAGTTTCAAAGTCATTGTTTCCAGTGTTGATGTTAGTCCTTCCTATCTTCTGGAATTGTCTCTGAAGTGTCGGATATCATCATCTGCACCAAACTCCTGACTGATGGCAATCCGTTCTGGTCTTCTGAGTTCTTGGACTTGCCTCCAGTTTGTTGTCTTGTGTTTCTTCTATACAAGATTTACTGAGTTTCCACTGATTTATGGATTTATGGAGTTTCCACACCACAGATCCAAATTTTCACCCTTTGAGCCACTCTGTTATAACTTTAGCCCTGTGACACTGAGCTCCATCATGCTGGAAAATCCACCGATCGTGACTAAGTTGTTCCTTGGAAAATATTTTGTTCCCATTCTTTATATTCATGGGCAGAAGTAGGAGGAAGCCTGCTGCTTTCTTGGAGGCACAAGCCCAATCCATGGCATTTCATTTCTTCTTCTCTGGAGAAATGATTTTTCACTTCTCCAGAAATTAAAAGTAATTTCTGGAGAAATTATCTCCCAATTAGATGCATTTAGACCATCGCTGTTCAATCGAATTCTGGACCGTTTGTTCAGAAAGTCCAGATCAGTTGGGTTGATCTTAATGTACGACCTGTATCTGTCCACATACAGATACAGGTCTTGGTCCTATTCAAGTAAACCAAATGCAGGGAGCAGAATAAACCACAGAGCTTTGTGGGTAAACACAACCAAAACAAAGGCTTGCATAGCCATCCGCATAACGAGTTAAAAGCTGTGACAGAAACATCGTCAGGTCAGCTGCTGGTAATTTCAAGCTAATCAGGAAAATGTAGGCTGTGGAGCTGAACCGTACAGTAGAGTAGTGCCACACGAAGCTGAAAACATCATGAGCTGCTGAGTTCAGGAGACAGACAGGACAAGCGTGGCTCTCTGGGGACCACCTCAGGCGAGGAGGGGAACACAAACGCTCCGGTTTCAATGTGGTAACACAACCATACCGTGTCTACTGGGCTATTAGTTATAGAAAAAAAAAAACACCTCAAACAACATTTGAGTCCCTGCTTGTCTATAGATGCCAAGCAGGGACTCAAATAGATGTTTTTCAGCTGATCAAATTAGAAGCTCTTCAGCTAAAGTCATAAATAAAAAGAGGAACAATCAGAATTTGAGATGAGGGTTTGGACTCAGGGCCTGTGTCTGTACCATGGTCTCCCACCAGGATGATGTTGACACATCGGTGCAGTTTCATCTGTTTGAGTCCGTCCATCAGCTGGCCCACAATCCGATCAATCGCCCTCAGAGGATTGTTAAGCTGGAAGAGGATAAAGGAAGCTGTGAGCGACCAAACGCACTCAGGATCAGAACCTCCTGGAACAAACGTACTCACGTCTGCACTCATTGGGCCCACTTTGTGTCCATAAGTGTCTGGTTGCTCAGAGTGCATGGCATAAACATAGGGCCTGAAACAGAATACAGGTGAAATGCGTGTTAGCTGAACTTGTGGTGTCCTATATAAAGTTACAACTATTGGCTTAGAAGTGGATCAAATCCTGAGCAGAAGATGGGTTATGTTGTGTCAGATATGCTTAAGAACTGTTTGCAAATGATTATTTCATTCATCAGGTTGGTTCTTCAGACCAACCTGGCTCTATGTTAAGAAGTTATTGACCAAATTATTAGATCATGAAGTAACTACAAATATGATTTATTTTTTGTTTAATTTCAACAACCTTTAGCTCAGGCCTGATTACTGCCAAATCTAAAGAAACAATAAATTACTTATGTAAGAACTAGTTCAGAATGACATTTTGAACTTGGAATGTGTAAGTGGGGAACTTTGAACATGAACAAATTCAATTTGATCTGACTGAACTGAATTAAAACTAGTTCTTGTTAAGGAAGAACTGGAGTAACACTGTCAGGTTTAGAGAGTGATTATTAGGCCTAGGTTGACTGATGATCAGTAGCTGCTGAGAGAGACTAAAAAGCAAAGACAGGACAAAAATGTGAACTAGGATTGTTTCAGTGAGAGGAAAGTACGACCAGAGAAACATATGTGTGAATGTGATCACCTCTCTCCTTCAGGGAGATGGAGCCACTGCAGCAAAGTCAGGATCCTCCTCTCCAAAGGAATGGCCCTACAAACGGACAGAAATACATTCTGCTGTTAAAGCCTCCACATTCTGATATTAATTCTAAAGCTATGAGGGGGCAACATTTAGGACAAACAAAACATTTTTAATTATTACATTTTACGTCAGTTTCAACTTTGCAGGAAAAAAATCCTGATCTCAATAAAAGCTCACGCTTTGATGTTTGTTCAAGAGAAGGGATGAATTCACTCAGCTGATTTTCTCAAAACTGAAAAGTATTTTCCAGTGTTAAATGCCAATAAAACAAAAAATATGTCAGAAGAAATATATTTATTAATGTCTTCAAAATCATCATCATATTTGATATCATTAGCATTTTATAACAAATGAAGGTAACATAGTTACTTGATTGTGCTATAAAATGCCACTATGTGAGTGCCTGGAAAACACATACTGCCCCCTTAAAAGGTTTGAACGATCCTAACTTGGGTCGTTGTGGCTTTCAGGCCAAAGCTGCCTCTGTGAAGTGAGGAGGGCCCCGGCCAAGTTCCTGGCTCTCATACAGTCTCCAGCTGTCAACCATCAGTCCTCAACGTTTTGCTTTTTGTAGCTATCAACAAGGCATTAGTCTGGCAGTATATTTGAAAAGATAAATATCTGCTTGGGTTTTTGGATATTTGAACTCCAACAATAAGAACTCCAACAATTCTACCAGGAATAACTTCCTGGTAGAATTGTTGGAGTTCTTATTAACTGATTGGCTTTCTGTTATGGACCGGGTTTTTAATCGCAGCCCAAAAACATTTTAGGTTTGCGGTCAGGGCCATTCCAGAAGGTTCTGCTTTTTTATGAGTGTTTTGGATCACTGCACTGTTGGAACACAGTGACATATTAGTAATTATGTGGTGAGAAATGTACAGTCAATCATTTCATCATTTCAATGTAAAATCTGTTGAAGGATGTAGAAAATAGGGCTGCACAATTTTAGAAAATAGTGCAATGATGTTAACAATTGTGATATGTGCCTATTTTCTTCCTCATCTGTGCATGCATCACTCTTTGACCTTTAGAATTGTGGGTAATATCATTAGTGTTCAATGTGAACATCTGCAGCCATAAGTCTCTGTCCAACAAGCTAAGATCACATTCATGTGTAAAATGCAAGTTCAACATGCAAGTGAATATATTAGCCAACAATTATTGCACTCCTAACAGTGCTTGGCAATTTGAATATTGCACAAACTAATATTGCGATAACCAAATATCAGCAATATATTGTGCAACTCTAGTGAAAATCATCAAGTAAAACCTGATTGACAGAATGTGGTGAAGCTTTTCTTATTTAGACAAATAACAGATTTGCTAAGTGATGAAACTGTGGATGTGTTTCATTAGCCACTAAGGGCTAGCTATGAAACAGAATCATCGACAGCCTGTGAACCACATTTTAGATATTAATATAATCTGAAATTTCTGCTGGAACTGTAAGTTTTGTAAAAACATACAAGATTGTTTTTACATAGATAATGTCTCCATGTAAAAAACTCAGTGGTGACGTGTTTATGTGTGAACTTACACGGGCCAGAAGAAGGTGGCAGCTTTCAGTCCCTGTCTGAGGGCAGTGATCCAGATCTGAACGAAGAAACTCTCAGTTAATTATTACGATGTTTCAACTGATATAAAAGTGTTAAGAGGAAGCTAATAACTGTTCTATTAGAATAATAAATTTTTTCAGATTTATATTTCTCCCAAATTTGTGTTTATTTTGTCTCTAAGAATGTTTTTTCAATTCATTACAGACACATTTATTGCCTCCCCTGATAAATGTGTGCAAAAAGCTGAAAAATGAATGCATTTTTAGAAACAGAATTACAATATCAAGCTGAAAAACTGAGAAACATCCAAGTTTTAAGTTGAGGACATTTGTTGAGTGGAGAAAACAAAAAATCCCATATCACAAAGTAACACAAACATTTATTTTGTTTGCTTGTTTAATCTCATCAGCAACTTCTAATTACTAATCCACAACTTTCTGTTTCCCTGGGGAGTAAATATGATGTGACACGGAGCAGAGGCCTATTTGTTTTGGTCGCTGACAAGGAACCATATATCCAGCGCACAGGATGACCACTGCTACAGAACAGTAGCAAAGTGTTGCTATAACAACCATTAACCATCTGCTATCTTTACACATCTGTACAAATGTGAAGGATCAACTGAGTCTAAATATGTTTAGACTCAGTTGACCCTAAAGACAAATGCTGGGCCCCTGCAGGGACTTACTGGTTGTCCTCCCCACCAGCGGTGGCTCAGCTTTTCTCTGCTCCTCAGGTTGAATGTTGCATCAAATGTTGGGTCATACATGGAGTTTCCAATGATGCCATGAGACTCTGGATAGAGACCCTTAAATGAAACAATTGGTCATATATCAGTTATGCCAGCTGTTTTATTTACTTATTTAAAAACCAACTAAGTATTATGTTGTGCAGATATTAATATTTGTAAGGATAAACTGAAATCGTACTCACTGTTGCTATTGAATAGAGGTTTGGGAAGGTTTTGGAAGGATAAACAGGCCTCATGTAAGGAGCGTGGGTTCCACATGTTCCTAAAGAATAACAATTTTTCAATTTTCTGATTTAATAAACAATCAGCCATGGATTTAACACAATATACAAAACACAAACTTCTGTTTAAAGGCAACTGTTTTTATGCATTATAGAATAATTATTAGTAGGAATTGGTTGCCCACCAACCAATTAAAATACAAGAAAAATAAATAAATAAATAAATAAATAAATAAATAAATAAATAAATAAATAAATAAATAAAATGCAGGGAACGGACAGATTTTTTGTAGAAAGCAGGTTATCTAGTCTCTCAGTAAATTTCCCAGCATCAAGCAAGGGAAACTTCCTGCACCGCACATTCATAACAAAGACCAGTTGATTCAGCTAAGAGGGATTTGGTTGTGCTGATAATGTTGTCCATACTTCATAAAATAGAAGGATATCATATCAAGATGCTAATTGAAGCTAATAAAAAATATGCTAACTCACGGAGTTTTTCGATGTTGGGTATGATGGAGCTCCCCCTCTTCACGTAAGACGCTCTGAACCCATCCACAGACAGTATGATGAGAGGTGGGCGAGCAAACCTGCACACGGAACAAAACGGAATGTGAAGGGTAAAACGTTGTCAGGCTATTGTAATCTCATCCCTCTCTTCAACACTGCGAAGGTTTCAAAGATTAAACATACCCAGCAGGACACTCTGGGCTCCTGATTTCCTCACATTCATCCTGCAGCCAGGAAGTGTCTCCTGAAGGGATCCGAAAGGGAGGTGAAATGCGGCAGCAGCACATTCCAGACAGCCGAAACATTCCTCAACTTTAATAAGTTAAGCAACTACTACAGGGGACAGGTATTTGCCCCATTAAACACTTTTTAAGCTCTTTTTTCCCAAATAAATATTTCTTATTAGACAGACATATCTTGAGTAAGTTCAAAATCAAATTCAAAGCCACTTCATTTGATTTGTTTTTCTTCATGATTTCAGTGAATGACACCGATATTTAACAAGCTTTCATTTAAACTTTCTTTAAGGAGAAAAGGGTCCAATCAAGTTGTTAAATCAAGAATTAAATGTAATTGATTACATTTTTGTAAAGCTGAGTAGGTTTTACAAATCTCACCCAGGTCTGACCAGTCCAGTCCCTTCAACAGATCATGCCTAACAACATGAAGTAGGCTATAAGATCTCTAACAACAAATCATGCCCTGAAAAAGATCAAAAACAGAAAATAAACAAATTCTCTGACATTGATCAGTCTGGAATGGGCAATGAAGCCATTTCTGATGTTTTGGGATTCCAGAGAACCACAAGGAATCATATCTGATATAGATAGCATATTTATAACAACTGAAGTTAACATATCTATTGATTGTGCTCAATAGATATACATAATATTGCCCCTTTAAAAAATATCTAACATCAGCCGATACCGATGTTGATGCTGATATATCACGCATCCTGATCACAGACTTGACAGCAGTTGCTGCCGAGAGTGGCTTAGGGAGTAATTACCTTTTCAGAAAGGCTCAGGTTGGTGTAGTTTTCTCTGACAAAGTTTAATCATCATCTAAAAACATTTTTTTGTTGTTTTTTAGGTAAGGTGGACACCCCAAACCTCTGCACAGCTTCCTGTAGTTGGTGCAGCAGTCTCCCCTGGCGAGGCAGTCATCAGAGCAGTGGCAGGCGTGCTGTTCGCTCCGGGTCTCGCCGCATCGATCCCTGCTGCATTCATAACCTCCGTCTGTACGCAAAGAGGAACAGGAAGCAAGAAGGGAAAACCGCTGACTCAACAACCTTTATGGAGTTTTAACTAATCTTAGAGATTATGATGAAAAGCACGATATCACGGTGCCATTGGGAGGCGGCGGTGTGGCTGGGCAGTGGGCAGGCAGCCTGGGGTCTATGGTGACTTTTGTGGCTTATAGAGTTTTCCTTTTGAACAGAGCTTTTCTTTGGGATGTGACACTGTCAGGGAAAATTACATCATGGCTTTAAGGCACATGCAGGATTAAAGTGGCCAATCAGCAGTGAGCCAAAGACCACCAGGCTGAAGGAGGGAGCATAAAATCAGACCACCAGTGCTGGAAGTAGCAGGGGGGAAATGTTGACACAGCAGAGGGAGAGAGAGAAAAAACAGCAAACCTGTTTCAGCATCATTAAGTGCAGCTCGCTCTTCCAGCTCATGCAGCTGAACCATCAGCTTGATAGTTTTCTGTTATTTCTGTAATGAATAATTCTTTCATGTTAAAAACTATTAAGAGATTACATCTCTGCTGAACAAATGTTCCTCTCTCAAACCCTGTTATTTGTTGCTATGATTTTATGCGCTGCTTCAGGAAAATCACAGTCTTTCAATAATTGAAACGTTTCGATCAGTAGTGCTGTAAATCCAGCTTCAAACGGATGACTGACGAAACGAAAAGGCCTCCAGTTTTTATGCACGTAAATAAAATGGTACGGTATTGGAAGTTCAGGACGGAAAGCAGCTGCTTTAAAACAGGCAGACATGAAAACTAAAATGGATTTTAATGATCAGCTCTGCTGAGTGGAGGCTGCATGGTGCAAGTATCAGTACTTTCTGTACAGTTTGCATATTTTCTCTGATCATATGGGGGTTATTTGTGGGTGCTCTGGTTCCTCCCATAGTATAAAGACATGACTGCTAATGAACTATGCTCTTTAATTGTTTGTCAGTATCAATGTTTTTTTCGGTGTCTCCGTGTTTCCAAGGTGAGCCTCACCTCTCACCTAATGACCTGGAGGCAGGAACCAGATTACCTGACCTGGCAGGGATAAGCAGACATAAACTGTGGCTGGATGATCTCAGCTGTGTTTTCAGAATTGTCGGCAATTTTTTGCAACCATCTCATATGGTAGAAGCCAGACCTGGCTGGGTATTGCTCACAAGTAATTAGAATGGCAGCAGACCACATTTGTTGATTGACCGGTGGATTTACATCACTGACTAACGTTTTCAATCTGCAATAAGAACCATAGCTGTTGGTGAGACAGGGAACTGCAAATAGATCATTCCATTGTCAAACGTCAAGGTTCAAACGTTTTTAGACCTCATTCAGCGTCAGCTGGACTGGGCAACCCGCAAGACCCAAATATACCGAGAGATTTCAGAGAAACTCGCCGCTCAATGCAACACACACACAAACGACATTATCGGAACATCAACTATAGCTCCTGTACACTCATGGTACAAATTTCCACATCCCCCTCCCACGTCCCTGTCCATGTTCACCCCCACATGGTGAGGAACACATTACCAATGGAGACACACCCAATGTGGCTATAATTAAACCAGACAGTAACTGGTGAGACTTCACAATGGAAAATATTCTTTATGTAGCTAATACTTGTGTTAACTCTATTTTTTACAAAGTAGTCCAGCATCCAGGATAA
Organism: Poecilia formosa; assembly: GCF_000485575.1. NCBI lineage: Eukaryota > Metazoa > Chordata > Actinopteri > Cyprinodontiformes > Poeciliidae > Poecilia > Poecilia formosa. The sequence continues at coordinate 992,945 of NW_006799975.1, forward strand.
CTTTCTATTGGAAAACAACCCTTCTTTCCGTGTTTCCCTGGCAGTACCCCAGTACTCCACTAACTAGAAACTTTAAATACCAGGTGATGAGGACAGACTGTGATCTGACCTGGATCACTGAGGAGTTGCTGCAGCTCTGTGAGACCCAGCAGAGAGATGAGAGGAAAAATGCAGGAGTGATAAGGTCTTGAGGTGTCACAGGTTAGCATGAAGGCATGTTTGTGTTGCCGTACCTGTCCGGAGGCAGAGCTGGTTGAAGTCAGAGCAGCAGCTGTTGTAGGTCTTACACAGGTTGTCACAGCGACAGTTTGGGGGCTCGGCCTCCACCAGCTCATAACATCTGTTCCTGCAGGAGCCGGAGGTTGATACATAGTGTGACCCGGAGCGAACTGCCGACAGGAGAAACAGAGCTTCAGGAAGAATATCTAAACCTCAGGTCGTCTTCGTCATCCACGTCTTCCACGGATATGAACGAGATGAAATGAAGTGCATCTGGTAGAACATCAAGTCCTGTCACATTTGTGAAGTGTCATTTTTTTATGCTCCTGTTTCATACAGGAGCATATTGTGTGTTGGAATAAAAGCTGTAAACTTTACAGTGTTTTCCTGCATCAGGGATTGGTTGGCATCATTTGCTCTGATGACACTGTTCCATCTTTTATCCATACTTACTGATCAGATCGGGGGTGTTCAGTTCTCCAAACTTCAGTGTGACCCCTTGATCTCTCCAAGTGGTCAAATACTTATGTCAACAAGTTCTGCTGCAGAGGTGTACAGTGCTGTTATTGGCTGCTGTAATGACAGAAGCCACACTGCTGCACAGTTTATACATGAAGAACTAATGAGTTTTAAGGTCAGGTCTGTGGAGAAAGCTCCAGTTTTCAGGAGTTTTCTAGTTCTGAAGTTTGGATGCTTTGTCAGCTGACGTTGTTCTGAAAACTCAAGCAACGCTTTTACAGATTTTCCATGTTTTGTTTTACCACAGCCTTATTCCAAATTGTGATAAATGAATCTCTTTCCTCAAAAGGTTGAAGAGAAACATACTGTAGAAGCAAACTGATGTGAGGAAGCTCATTGGGGTAAGATACTATGCTAAAGCTACAGCTACAGCTTAGCTTCTCATCTATTTCTTAATGTCTTTACATTGAGGCCTGGTGTGTTGCTTTTAGAACTTTTCGTTCTTTTTAGGTGATTTAATGGTTCTATGGGGTTGACCTACATGTGCTTATTAATACTGAACTCTGCTTAATAATTAGTAATGATTTAACAATTGTGCAGTTCCACTTTACCAGAGGGCCAGATTGCTTTGGATTGCTCTAATAAATTAAATCATTATTTGAAAGCTATATTTGAAATTTGCTCAGGTTATCTTGTCTTGATGATCTTAAACATGAAATCTGAAAGCAGGTAAATACTTTCTCACACCGTTGTGTTTGCTAGGTCGTGTATTTTATTATTTCCTGGTAGTTGTGACAATGATTATGTTAGATGTACAATAAACACATGCTGAGGTGAAGATTGATAAAAGAAACAGAATTTAGAGCAGAACTGGGCACTGGATGATGTGTTTGGTTGGGGAATCATGGGAATAAAATCATAGTGCCGATGTTTGATTAAAGTCTGTCTTGGTTTGAGAGTGGACAGACTTGGAGGAATAAGGGGTGGAGAATGAACTCCAATGCTCTCCTTATGCTGACTGTAGGCTGATCAGCATAATACACTCTGTCTCTGTGAGGGAACATGAGTCGACCAATCACAGCTTCCCCTGGCTCACAGAGATCTGTTGTAAACTCCCCGCCGTGCTCCACTCCCTCGCTTCGTTTGCGCTGGCACACACTCCTCATCCTGAAGTCAGCCAACTGTAGGAGAAATGTGTGCGAAGCTGCAGGTCCCGTCTGACCGCATGTTGCTTGCGTTTTCAGGACCCATCTAATGAAAACAGCCAGGGTTGTCGTGGTAACTGATGTTTGTGTGTCTCAAGTGAAAATATATTGCTTTCTGAGAGTGAGAACTGTTCACGTTCTCATTAGAACCAGGAAGACAGAGCACACCAGCCCAGTTAAAGTCCTTCCACTGAGAGAATAGAGAAGATTATAAACCACAGAACGGCTTTACACCACAATACATGAAAGGTCTGCTGTTGATCAGCCTTCCTCTGCATCTCCAGAACCAGAAGCAGCATTCAGTTTTTATGCTTCTGTTTCAGTTCAGTAACTTAGTGCCGAAACACTAAGTTACTTTTTAAATCAAGGCTAAAACCCCACCTGTTAGAGCTGCTATTCATTCATAACACCTGTATGGACTGATATATTTGGTGTATACTTGCTTGTTGATTGTGATGAAGCCATTTGACAAAATATAATGTTTATTGCTTGTTTCATAATTGGTTACAGTTTTATGTAGAGCACTTTGAACTGCCTTGTTTCTGAGATGTGCTCTGCAAAACTTGACTTAACTTCCTTAAACAGAATATTTCAGAAAAATAAATATTCATATTTATAAAAAAAAAACAAATATATGTAAAATGTTTAAATTCATACTTTATGTTGATCCATCATTCAAACTCCAAAAAGCTCATTTCAGAAAGTAGCAGCTGTGACGTTTTAAGATTACAGTCAGCTCCAACATTACTTACATGAATTCATCAAATTAACCATAAAGCAGCACAGTGTGTAGATAATGTTACAGAACGTCCTTCAACCTCATCTTAACTCAAAATAATACAAAGAAAACATAAGTTCTCTGTCTGAAAAATGTTCATTTTGCATTTGATTCCAGTCGATAGAAGCTGCAGAAATCTGGAGGGAATCTTGTTTTTGCTTCATGTGGGTTTTCTGCTGCTCAGCTCTTCACATGTTCAATATCTGGTAGAACATCAATTCCCAGCAGGCTGAGCACCACCTGCCTGGCCTCTGTGCTATTCTCAGTTTATGCTTTCAAACCACAAATTTGATTTTTATAACTTCTGACATGATCAAGCCAAAGTAGGAATAATCCTCCACCTCAGGTTTCATGAACATTTTTCCCTCACACACGAAAGATTACAGACTGAGATTCTTATGTTTTTATAGCTACATAGAAAACCATGTTAGTTTTAGCCTATTGCCACCAAGCTTAGACACAGCAGGGAGCCTCTCTGCCTCGCTAGTGCTAGTTTTTCATCTCACGTCTTCAGTCCAAGCTGAAACCAGCAGATATATGGTTAGACGTTATTTTTAATTAATTAATTATATTTTTGCAGAAAAATATTATGGCAACAATGACAAAGTCCTGGTATGGTATTAGCCTATTTTTAATTTTAAGGGACTTGAAAACCACCTAATTTCAACATACAAACTAATAATTCTTACATCTTAGAGCTCATCATAAATACAGAAATGTATTTATTTATTTATTTTCAGAAATTTATTTAAATGCTTTCACCAGTCAGTCTAGCTCAGGGGTGGGCAATCCTGGTCCTCGAGGGCCAGTGTCCTGCAACTCTTCGATGTCTCCCTGGTCCAACACACTTGACTGCAGCTGAATCACCTCCTCAGTGCAGTCAGGTTCTCCAGAGTCCTGCTAACGACCTCATTATTTGACTCAGGTGTGTTGAAGTAGAGACACATCTCAAAGTTGCAGGAGACCCGCCCTCAAGGCCTGGAGTTGCCCACCTCTGGTCTAGCTAATCTAAAGGATACATTTTTTATAACCTTTTAGTTGTACACTGGTATTTATAGGACATAATAGCGCCCCCTGCTGTAAGTAGATGGCACCATACGTGCAATGAAAGCGTCACCAGTGTTGATCATTCAAGGAAACTATAATGATCAGCAGGTTCTGATGCGCAATCCTGATTTTTTGCTAAAATTCTATTATTTTTCTAATTAAGTCATCGTTCTTACGAATAAATAATAATAAGAAGAAAGGACAACTAATACAACAACCTTTAGTGGAGCATTACCTGAAGCCTGTCTGTTTGGATGTGTAGTCAGAGCTAAGAGTGGTCTCAGTATCACAAACTTCTTTCATAATTTCATAATTATAATTTCAGCCATTGTTTACATCCAGATTTACCACGTATGGCTTCTGCTGGTGCAGAATTATGATGCATGTCTCATGTCAGGTAACATAAACAATTGGATACATCTGATTAGGTACCACATACGGAAGAGGCACAAATCAGATTTTTATTTTTATTTTTTAATTGGGCTGTTCAGACCGCAGTGAAAATGTGGGATATTTGTGTGATCATAGCTGTAGACAGTACTACCAATATTTTTGTTTCCATCTTTAATGGGGCAAATCTGGACTGACACTGCTCAGCAACCAGACCCACCATGCTCTTCTTCTGGGTTCTTCAGTGTTGTCAGTTGAGACTGTTAAATTATAGCAAAGCATCTCAGTTAAAGACTGGACTTTGACTAGGTCACTCCAGAACCTTTTTTTACTTTTGTTTCGGAGGTGGACTTGATGTGCTTTGGATAGCTATCCAGCCCTACCGTGCATAAGTTTAAAGTCATGAATGGAGAAATATCAAAATGTATGTTTTCATTAATCTGGAGAGTAAATCTGTTCCACCATCTACCTCCATGTTTTAATCTTTTCCATTAATAAAATCACCATTCACAAACTGCATTTGTTGTCTCTGGTTATGTTCGTCTGGTATTAACATCTCTATATGATTTGAACTGGGCCAGAATTTTTTTTTTTAGAAAGTCCATACAAGGGCAGTTGCCCAGGGCGCCAAACACTTTGAATGTGTGCTTTGCATTGTACTTTAAAAGTCATAGGCCCATAATAGATAAATTGTTTAAAAATCTTGGGATTTTGATGAATATAAACAATATTCAAGAATTGGAAATTAGGATGTTATCTGCATTTTTGGGGGAACAACATGAAGCTATGGCTATTATGCATCAATAGTGTATATGACTACTTCCTAATGTATTATAGAATTAGTAGAACAATTTGTCTGTCAAGAAAGGCCATAAAGCCTGGCTACAGTCCAGGAGAACACACCCACACCTCTGGTTCTGAAACATCATTTTTAAGGGGGTGAATACTTTTTCACAGCTGTAAGATCCGTTGAATTTTGGCTTTCTAAGAGCTGAGGCTGTTTTATTTACAGCTCTGATTGAGAACTGTCCCTCTGTTGTCATCTCATGCTGATGTCCTTTCCTTCATCGTAATGATGGGGTCCACAGCCACATGCGGCTCATTAACAGGCAGCAGGAAGGAAACTTTTCAATGACACAATCCCAGAGGAGGCTCTGTTCTACACACACACAAACACGGAGTTCAAGGCCAAAGTCACGGTGTACTCACACTCCGTCCTGGTTGCGGCTCCGTCCTCTCCTGAGCGCTTGGGCCGGCCGAAGACAAAGCCCCAACACAGGTCCGAGCTGCACAGCACCGACAGCATCCACACACACTGAGGGGACAGCAACCATCCTGGCATTACAACACACTCTCACACTTCAGCTGTTTAACTTCTAACTGCAAGACAAAATGCAAGCTAACTGCTCCCGCTGCAGGAGGCTGCTCCTGCACCCCGTCACACTCCACACACACCCCGGGCAGTAGGGACCACCCACATGCCAGAAGTTTGCAACTGACACACACACATACACACATCCAGAATGGTACTGCAGCTGGAAATGAGAAAGCAGAGGAAATATGCCAAACCCAGGCAGAGGCGCGCAGAGCGACGCAGCAGCATGTCTTACCGTACCAGTTTCTGCAGCAACATGCTTCCCCCCTGACAGTCCTGAGCTGAAGGTCCGAGGAGCCAAGGACCACTGAGGAGGAGGGAACTTAAACAGAACCGGAGGGAGGGGCCGGAGGAGCGGACCGGAATCCTATTGGTGTGGGTGTGGAGGAGGGGCTCCTGGCTGAGCTGGAGGTTATGGGGGGGTGCCAATGGGCCCCATCCTTGATTATATGCTTCTCTGCAAAACGGTTCATGTCCCACTGATTTTACATTGTCAGAATTTTACATTTTTTACATTATGTGAACAGCAAACCTGCAAAGTGGAAGAAATCTGAAAAAAATCTGAAAGTGTGAGTTTGTGTTGTGCCCCACTGAGTCCAGAACCAGTAAAACAGTGAAGCAGCTGTGTGCAGGTCTGTGGGACAGTCTCTACCAAACAGATCAGGCTGTCAGATATGATGGACAGCTTCTGGAAACCAGGCTCTGTTAAATTTAGGCCTGGCCAACAGTGTCCAAAGTGCGGCCTGCGGGCCGTTTGCGTCGCCAGTATCAAACAAATTTGTCCCACAAATTTGTTGGTTGGTGGTTGAAGCAGATGGAGACTGTAGCTTTCAATCAGGATAAAACTCCCACAAATTAAAATCTTCTCTAGATAATCACAAAGCATTCATCTTTTAATAATCAAGCTTTCTGTTTTCCTTTTAAATCAGACCACATCTATCCACTCACTGATGCACCAGCCAAGACTTTGATGCACCTAAATCTGCTTTCAGTTACATTATTAAAACTTGGCTATATACAGCAAGTGTTTTCTAACAAAGAGTGACCTGAGTCATGTTATTGTTGGGAACAGATACAATCTTTTTCAGTTCAAATAAATTATTAAAAAATGATTAAAAGTTTTGGATCTACAATGATTTACACATTCCTTTCCTACAAAAATATTCCAGTTAAGATTTCAATTCTGATCAGAACCCAAATGAGTCTCTCACACGTTCTCCTTCTGGATCTACTAAGGAGTAGAATTCATGTTCCCAATCCCAATCAACTACAAGAACTTGCAGCAGCAAAGCAGTCCCAGACCATCACACTGCCACCACCATGTTTAACAGCAGTTATGATGTTCTTGTGTCCACAGAATATTTTCCAAATATTTTTGAAGTCTTATGAATCATACAGATATTTACACGTCTTTGTGTTGTTTTGGGTCAGCAGTGGTTCTGATCCTGGAACTCGTTCATGGAGGCCATTTTTCCATTTTTTCCCAGGCTCTGTTCCTTCTTGTTAATCCATGAACTCTGACCTTAACTGAGGTGGTGTAGCCTGCAGTCGTTCTCCTGAAGGAGGCGATGAGGAGCTCTTGGACAAGTTTCAGTAAGTCAGCCACTTCTAGGAAATGTTTGCATTATTCCATATGTTTTCCATGTGCGCATAACAGCTCCCACTGTAGTTCTCTGGAATCCTAAAACTTTTGAAATGGCCCCGTAACCCTTTCTAGACTGATAGCTGCTCTTGTTTCTCATCTATCTGTCAATTTATTTAGATGTGTTGCTGTCTGTTTTTTTTTTTTTTTTTGTATACTTCCTGTTGTCATATTTTTCTACTTGTGTGATTCATTGATTCTGAAGCCTGGCAGGAATCAAGTCTGGGTGCATCTGATGAAACTGAACAGAAAAAAAAAAGTTTAATCAGTTAATTTATCATTTAAGAAGTTGGGGATTGATATTTTTTTATATAAACCCAGGTTGTTTTTGATATATATATATATATATATATATATATATATATATATATATATATATATATATATATCGTTAAGGGATGAAATGCTCTTCATCCCACCGTATTTTATTGGTTTCCCTTGATCTTTCTGACCTCATTTCCCCCATAGTTTTTCATAAATCATTGAAAAGCTCACAATCCAGTATAATCAGCAATCTCCCTATGTTCAATAATTCAATAATTTGACCATTCTGAAATTAATTCACACATTCATCTTTAATCTTCATAAAAAAGATAAAAGATTCTTTAATATAAGAATCTTATATCATGGTTGTCAGAGGAACAAGAAGCTGCTTCTGCATCAGTTTGGGTTTAACAAAAACATGATCATCCATTCAGTGACTTTCTAACGGAATCTGACCTGTTTGCTCTGTTAAGGAAAATCCAGATGGATGTTCAGATCTTTCATAATGAATCTCTGATAAAGATCACTGTATGCTGTGGATTTTATTAGTGCCTCAGAATGCTGCACTGCACTGATGCTGTTATTCATGCAAACGGAGCCGCAACCCACTACAGAGTGCAGACACTGTACAGTTCAGGGACAAACCATTTAATTTTGTTCATTTTAAACTCTGTTTTGCTGGAACTTGGACGAGCATATGAATTTCATAATTTGTTATTTAATCCAAAATGGAACCAAAAGCTCTATACTCGGCCTCCAACATGATTACTTGGGTAAAAATGAAGAGCTGTGCTGAGAATGCTTTTCCTGCTCATTCAAACTTGGAACACATACAAACTAATCTGTGTAATTTTTGTTTTAATTCAGTAATTATATACTGGCTGTAACATGTTGCAGGTTCCACCACAACAGGAAGTAGATTTAAAATGTATGTCTAAATTGACATACATTTATGCATCAAAGTGTCTATAACCTTGATCAGAGTATTAGAGAGGATCATAGGTGATGCTTGTTGGTGTGTTTGAAAGAAAGAGGGTTACATACATTTTCAGTTTTGATACATTTATTAAAAGGAACAACTGAGTTTTCAGTGCTTTTCAGTAACTTTCCAATCAGCCAGAGCCAATGGAGGGAAAATCAAGAGACAATTAAAAAAAAACATCTCTGCATTGGGCCAGTCTCAATAGAACAAACGACTTTCCAAGAATAAAAAGAGAATTTATTTTCCTTCCAACAATTTTGAACCAAAACTAAATTTTAGTTGTTCAGGCAACTAAAATGCCTGAACAATTAAAAACAAAGCTGCATATAGATTTTACCTGCTGTGGTTTGGTCAGGTTAAAACCAGAACCATGTTCCTCTGTAGAACCAAAGCTAGTTTCAGACTTTCAGCTACAACATGCTCTACCAGCTGAAACAGAGAGTGGGCAGCAGAGCTGTGAGTGGCAGCACAGTGACTGTTTGAGACGATCTCTGGGATATCCTTGCTCTTCTCTGAAAGCTTTTATTGCTGCTGCAGAGAACATGAGGAAAAACGTAGATTATTCTGCTTATAGAAAACCGTTTGCAGAGAGCCGCTGCAGTTCTGGACCCATCTAGTTAAAACACAACAGCTTCTTAAATCAATGAGAGGCAACAGGAAACCGGAGGCATTAAAACAAAGCCCATGGCGGCACAGAGCAGTCAGTGATATGGACCCCCAGGAGCCCGCTCCATGTTCTGTTTGACCTCAGGAGCCGCTGGCTGAGGTTTGGGTTGAGGTTCACCAGAGTGGTGGCTCCGCTTGGGAGGAAGAGACTCTGAGGTCAGCTAAGATTGTGTGTGTGTGTGTGTGTGTGTGTGTGTGTGTAGGATGTTAGAGGGTTCAACTGTTTGACACATCAGCCTCAGCTTAGTTCATGTTTCCTCTGATTCTACTGAAGAAGCTGCGCCACATGTGGACACAAACGTGGACACACACGTGTGTGTAGTGGCGCCTGTCACACACATGCCTGCAAACGACTCTGAGTGAACCGCCGGCACCTAGGAGCCAAACGGGGTCCAGATGTTCAGTCGGACAGCGAGGGCGAGCGCAGGGACCTGCCGCTGGCCGGGCTGTTGCTGTAGGCGTACGAGTTGTCCCTGTCCCTGTCCCTGTCCCTGTCCCGGTCCTTCTCCTTGTCCTTGCTCTCGTGCTTGTGCTTATGCTTGTGTTTGTGCTTGTGCTTCTTCTTCTTCTTCTTGTGCTCATGGTGGTGATGGTGGTGGTGGTGGGCGTGGTCACTGCTGTGCTTGGAGGACAACAAGGGTGTTTCCTTGGAGAACAGCGGAGGAAGCGTGGCGGGCGTGGACAGTAGGGACTGCTCCACCAGCGGCGGCTCTTTACCTGAGCGGATGAAGAAGATAAAGCTCAGCAGAGGAAGTGACATCATGTATGGTCATGGATCACCATGACCTCCTACCTGGAGTGGAAGGTCTCTCCAGCAGGTTGAGCTGGTGATGGATGAAGGCCTGACTGTCATGGACCGTCTCCATATCAATGTCTTCCTCCTCCATGGTGTTGAACTGCAACACAGAACGGCAGAACTGATCATTCAGTCTCCATCCATCAGGCTAAAGCAGAGAATCTAGGATGGAGCACATTCTATGTTTCTGCTCAAATCAAGTTTCATTTTCTTCTTCTACCTTCAGCTTCATAAAGTAGCTTTTATTAATAATTAATGACCTTGAAAGCTGCAGCATGTAACATAAAAAATATATCTTTACATATTTGTTAAAACTGTCACCATTCGTTTGGTATGAATCAGATAATCTGTGAGAAGATCAAGCTCCTCTGTCTCCTTCATGTGGTTCTATTGCCATCTCCAGAAATTAACAGTAACAGTCAATCAGAGCCAGGAGGAGAGTCTTAGCGATGTCAATCATTCGCTAAGACTGGCTAAATATTTGCTTGGTTGTAAAATATTTAACATAAAATTGGTGACCGCATGAATATTCACTCCTGGAGTCAGTATTTAGTAGTCGAACCGTTGGTGTGTACAGGACTCAGTCAGGGTTGCACGTCTGGACGCCGCAATGAATTTGTTCCTGAGTTTGTGGCAGGACTCTTTCATGTCCATTTAACACATTATTTTGTAGAAATCAATTTCCCTTTGACATTAAAAGAGTTATTTATTGTTGGAAAGTTTTTTGACAAAAAAGCCTAATTTGTTGTACAATTATGAGTAAAAAAGAGATTTTAATATTTTTACTCTTAAATGGAATAAAAAAATCCAAGTGAATGTTGTGAAGGGAGTGATTTGGATGATAGTTTTCAGGAGTTGTGTCCTCACTGAGCCTGAAGCAGCAGCTGGTTTAAGAACAGAGGATGAGCTAACCCTGATCTTGTAGCGTCCTGCTCTCCCATCATCCTCCTGGTGCTGCAGGATCTGCCCCGGCTCCGGGGGGGAGCCCAGAGGGGTCTCAGCCTTCCTCTTCAGGCCCTGAGGGGGCTGGCCCACACCACACACCCCTAATGAGACAGGGTCCGGCTCTTCGTCCACCTCAAAGATACACACACACTCAGCATCAGCTACTTTAGCTTTTATATGGTTTGCAGAAAAATGTATCCAGTTCATTATTCTGCAGAACACAACACAGTATAATGAAACCTACTCAGTGACATCATTTATGACATCACTAAAAATGTCCTGTTTCCTGTTGAACTGAACATCAATGATCTGAATGTACCGACAGCCCAGGAACAAACAGCAGCTACTCACAGCTGCATAGCTAATCCCCACGCCGTGGATGCCTATGCTGGCTGGCGTGTCCATGACAACGCTGACTCCCAGCTCGGGCTTGATGGTGGGGTTAAGGACAGCCTTCTTCTCCTTCAGGTTGAGCACCAGGCCCAGCTCCGGCAGCGGCAGGCAGGATGGCCGGGTGAGGCCAAACAGCGTGTAGTAGAGGTTGACGGCGTCGCAGCGCAGCCGCCAGTCATGAGCCGTACCTGGGAGGAGGCAGAGATGTCCGGGTGAACCGCCAGCACCACCCCTCGTTTATTTAAGTGTTTAGTAACTACAGAGAAAGGTAATGTAGAGGATTTGACCTGCTCATATTATGACAGGGTCTCTGAAAGTTTCACCATCTCAAATGTAATATTTGTTTAGAATTTTTATTTTTTTTTTTTACAAGGCCTCATTTTTAGAAACATGAATTTAATTCTTTCTAAGGATGTCTGAACATCCTGTGTATATTCTTATTAAATAAACACAGAAGAAAAGTATTTCAATTTGCTCTGTAGCCTTTCTGCTGTTGTTGGCTATTATTTATATGAAGCTAAGATGAAACATCAAACTGTGTGTAAAAGAAAGCTGCAAATGTAATACCAATATTTGAAAAGAAAAAAATTGAGAGTTGTATAGATGAAAAAAAAAAAATAAAAATGGTTGGTTAGCATAACTACAGCAGCAGTCCCTGTATGATCACCCTGCAGAGTGTAGATCCCCTCAACAGTGAGATTTCAACAAATATTTCCAAATCCATATTCTTCCATGATAGAGGGCTCAAAAGGAGCAGATAACATCATACTTATTATTTTTTTCTTTTACAACTAGGAGCAGCTGATTAACATCTCAAAAACTCAACTAATACCTGAACTATGACCCCAGATCCTAGAGGAGTTGAAAAGGAGGCATCTGCATATGACAGAAGAGGAGGAAGTTCAAAGTACATCTTCCACCCAATAGAACAGACAAGGATCACATCGCAACTCCATCGTCTCTCTGCCCGACTTCAAACCACACAGCCAGGCAGAATTATAGAGGAGCCGCAAAAGCAGAGGAGGTGGATTAGCAGACCTTGCTGACAGCTGATGGTATCATCCAAGTTACGTTACTGTGGAATATCATCTCTGCTGCCTGGACATTGAGCTGTCAGACCAGTCATGAGACCATCATACAGTAGCAGTCTTCAGTCAGAGGCTGTTGCAGCATCACCATCTTCAACAACACTCTGACGATACTTGCATGGTACGAGTTTATGATCATAAATTTTCCGTTAGAATAAATAAAGTAGCTTCGAACTGAAGTGAAAGCCTCAGTCTTTCATAGACTAAATGAACAGCAGGGATGTGTTGATGTTGTAGAAAGTGCATTTGGGTTTTTAAATAGCTTCATTCATCTCTGCATTTCCTGAGAGTCTCTTTCAGGAATCCTGAACTTTAGGACTTCACTCAATTACAGGATCTACACTGAAAAGCGTATCAGTTCAGCTAGCTGTGTATCCATCTGGAAAACCTATCAGCACTTTGGCCCTCACACTAACTGTGCTTCTGTACATGAATGCATCCTGACCACACATTTTATTAAACAGTCCCACAGAGGCAATGGAAAGCAAGATAATGGACCCTCCATGGCAGCAGAACCAACTGGTCCAAGTTAGGAGTCATTCGAGTAGTTGGGTTGGGGCTAAATAAGCCGTACTGAAGCTGACCCAAACGGCCCGGCGCCGAACAATGGGGGTGGGGGCAGACTGTGGCTGCAGAGCATGGGGGCAATAAATCAGCAGCAGCAACTGAAAATGCTCACAGGACTGACCTTCAGCTGGTGAAACATCATCCTGTCAGAGTGTTTAATACAGCAGGGGGGAGCAGAACAACCAGCACGCTCTCATTACACGCTATTCAAGCTGACCACAATGGTCACTACGTATTTAAACTGGCAGCAGAGCCGTGCAGCTCCCCACGCCGAGCTGGCCAACAAACAGCCGTCCACTGGAAGTAATCATCATAAATAACTCGGCCCATCCTCCTCCACTTGTAAATCAGACGCAGCGACAAGAACCCAGGGCTGGAGGGAAACTGAAACTGTGAACATATACTGGTATTTGGCTTTTGAGGTGGTGGGTATTTGGGTTGGCACTCTACCACTGGATGACCGGGTTAGCTTAGCTGAAAGGTACACAGGACCCCCTGGAAGGAAAAGAAATAATGAAACCAGAGGACGCAATGGAAGGAAGGAGAAGTGATCCAGAGAGCCGACCGAAGGCCTGACTGACAGAACACAGCATATAATAACAGCGGACAGACAGGAAGCTTATTTAATGTGAGCCCTGTTATTTGGATGCTGCTGTTCCCACACAGAACAAGAGCGATGTGAGAAAAAAAACCAAACACCAAACAGGAGGATGTGCATAAATAATGAAGGCTTCGACAGTCTGAAAAGTACACAGCTTTCAAAGTGGGTGGCTGTGTTAGTGTTGGTCTGAGAACACATCAGCATGGTAGGCTCAGCTTTTGTCGTAAAAAAGAGATTAGGCTTCACCGCCTGCACATCATCCATGAAGCCTTAGCCAACGCTGCAGATAACGGTGGGTCAGTCTTTCCACCATATGTGACCAGAGATTTAAAAAAAATATTTAGATTAACTCACAGTTTACCTTTAACTTTAAAAAATTCATGCTACCAAAGAAAATCTCACAAGCATCCATTTTTCTTAGTTTAAAAATTCCGATTACTAGAAATTCTAAATCCACTTACTAAAATATTGAATATGTGTTTTAACTCCAGAGTCCTTGAGGTGGTGAAACATTTTGTTTTCAAAGACTAAACAGATTGTCTAAACATTTTCCTGCTAATTATAATGTTAAAGGTTCATCTGGGCCACCTGACAGTAAAACAGAACTACAGCTTCAGTTATTGCAGCTAGAAACTAAATCAGTAGCAATCAGGTCCGAAATCTGGGTGTAGTGATGGACTCTGACCTGAACCCTCAGAGCCTCATAAAGACAGTTATAAAGTCGGCCTTCTATCACCTGAAGAACATCTCCAGGATTAAAAGACTAATGTCTCAGTAAGATCTAGAGAAATTCATCCATGTGTTTATCTTTAGTTGCAACAGTGTCTTCACTGTTGCAACAGTGAAGACAGGCAACTAAACAGCTGTTTAAACAGCTGTTTAGTTGCCTGTTGCAATTAAACAGTTGGGGGGGAAGTTTTTATTTTTCAGCAGAATCTGGGATTTTTTTAATTTTTTTTATGATTTTCTCATACCAGGAAAGCCTAGCTCTTTAAGAAAGACGTGCAAACTTGTGAAATCCACTTTACAACCACAAACCCTAATTGGGGTTCTAGTAATTTCTAAAGCCACTGTGCATCGTGCAACCTCAAGAACTGAAAGATCCACACCATTCAGAGACCGTGGGAAGGAGTTTTAATGAGTGAAAAAGCCTGTTAAAATTAGATTAGGTTCTTCTAATTTTAGTTTCAGGAACTATGCTCTGAAATTAAAGACAACAATATCGCCATAAATTTGCTAACCCTACCCTCTTCTTTGTAAAGAGAACAAGCTATACATTTGTTTGCAGTTCCTCTTCTCTGATGACAGGCTGCTGTGTACACATTCTGACCAAGGCAATATGTTCTGGAAAAAAAGTGGTTTCTTGGTTTTGTTACATGCACAGATTAAGTAGTTTTTGAGTAAAGAAACTGAGCAGGCTGTAACTGAACCTCTATAAGTGCTATTTACTCTACGTGTGGTAGCATCGGCCTGCTATGGTCAGATGCTACACCAAATGAGTGGAGGGAAAAGCTCAGTCCTAATTTGTTGTATTGGTGGAAAAGCATCCAAAGAGCACTGCTCCAAACCCAACTGATCATTATCATTACTATTATGTTACAGAAACGCTAAAAACACAAGGAGGGAGCAGTTGCAAGTTTTTAAAATCAGGTCCTTTAAACCCAGCTAAAATACTGAACATGCATCAGGGCAGTGACAGCCTGCTGAACAATTATAGCGGTTAACTGTACATGGAGTCTATTTGGAGTCCATCTTTTTTAGATGTTTACCCTACCCTAAAGGCTGATACTATCTGAGTTTGTCATCAGCCTGCATGAAGTCTTTTTATCAAACAGTGTGTGACATGTCTTCTCTTTAATCTGCCTCAGTTTTTTCACAAGGCGGCAAGTCTTCCACATCCGGAGACGGTACTGTGGCGAGTTTAAGTTCTGCTAGCACGATGTCACACCAATTTACCAACTTGGCTTTGTGACTGCCTCGCTCGTTGCCTCAGGTGTGCTAACTCAGCCCGTACACAGGTCATGAGGTCAAGCCAAGGCCACAACAAAGTGTCTGATCCAGTTTAAAAAGTGTAAAATATTCTTCTGAATATTTTACATTTCTGTTAGCTGGTGTTAAAGTTGCACCTCACCACCCAAAGGCAGAACTGGCCTTTGCTACTCACTCAGTCTTTATTATAACTTGAGCCTGTCACCAACAGTGTTGTCACAGTTACTTTGAAAAAGTTATTTGATGTGGGATCACTGATTAATCCTTTAACAAGTCGTCAGTAAACAGAACCTTCAGAATCCGTTCACTACAAAGAGCTATTCAAATTTTGAAAATGTACATATTTGTAACAACAAGCCATTTTATTCCTAACATAGTTTTATATAAATTAAACTTAAATTTGATGATGTTGTATTTTTGAAACTAAATGAAACTTAAGTCATTAGCACAAAATAATAATCCAAAGTGACTAGGATAACTTTCATATTATGAGTGGTTTAGAAACAGTAAATCATGAGATTACTTGCAACTGCAAAAAAAGTGACCATACTGGAGTAAGGCATTACTGGCATCACTGGTCACCAAAAGAAGATTGACTTCAAACTGAACTCCACTAAGATCTCAGTTATCCCATTTGTCTCTCATCATGGAGGTGTGTGTGTGTGTGTGTGTGTCTCACCTGAATTCATAAGTTTCCAGAGCTGATCGACCAGCGCTTCATTACACAGACCAGAGTCTGCTGACTTGGTGAACGGTGGGTTCTTACAGAGCATGCCCAGAATCTCGTGTCTGGTTGGAGAGGAAAACAAGAGTGTGTGTGTTAGTCTGTCAGCTGATTACTTCTGATATAAATGCCAAAGTGACAGAAAATCATAAAGTTTAGATTTGTTAATGGTAAGCGTATTTAAAAAAAAAAAAAAGAAGAAAAAAAAAGATTTTAATCAGCTAAAGAAAACCTAAATATCTAAATTAGTCAGATATCATATCACTTTTATATTAGTATTATCACTAATACTTTACATATTCATTCTACTAGTGACTAGATTTTATATTAATATTATGATTCTTAGAATAAAAATATCTGATATATTCACACACTACAAAAAACAATCGAACCTTTAGACAGAAAGGTTTATAACGAACTTGAGACCGATATGATTTCTTATTCTCATGCTTTAGTTCTCATGCTTCACTACACAGATATTCATTACATTGGCATTACATCATAGAACTATTGATCTATAAAGATGCTTTTGTTCTAAGTTGTGAGAGTCACATTGTGCGCTGTGTGCTGACCTGACGTAGTGGACAGGGTCACTCTGGACCATGTCGAGCAGCCACTGCAGGTCTGCTGAGCTCCGTTCAACTGCAGCAAGAAAATAAACAGTAATCATGTAGACACAGCAGGGAGAGAACTGAGCAGCAGGCTAGATCGGACTGGCCTTGTTCCAAAAGCACCTAGTTGCGCTCACTCAAAGATCAGCGGTCTCATTTATAAAGGTGGCGTACGCACAAAACCAGGCCTGAAGCTGCTGTGAATGTTATAGATCACAACATTCAACATGAAGGTTGTGATCTATAAAAACTAAGTTGATGGGAGACGGTGAGGAATTGAAGCCATGCTACATCATGGTTCCTCTTTAATGTTTAATCATGAGGACCTTTCAAAAAAAAAAAAAAAAAAAAAGTCTAGAAGCTAAATTAAATTAAATCTTAAATCAAAGTCAGTTTTCCAAGCAGCATGATCAGCAGGGTGAAGTGGACCACAGGTTATATGGTGACGCTAAATGTGACGAGGTGTAGTACGGTGTATGTAGGGTTATATAGATTACTCCAGGCACGGTTGACTAATGGTTGCGCTGAGTTACAAAGATCCAGAGGTGCACGAGTTGCTGTGACACGCTTCGCGTACGGCGGGGTTGGCGCGGGCCACTGTATACCCGCTTCAACACGCGCTGCTGCATACCTGGTCCAACGCGTCAACAATAAACGTAGCTTCAGCAGCTGGTAGCTGCTCCAGGCTCTGAGCTGAAATAGATAAAGTGTCAAAATGATCCTGTCACCATCAGTGGTGCTGAACTGCTTTGAATTTGTGTTGTTTCATCATTAGTGACCATGTAGCCTGATGTTTCTGTTGTTCTCTTGGTTTGTTATAATTCATGTCTGATTTTTTTGGACTTCAGAATGACACAGTCGCTCTCTGTGGTGGTGAGGCTTGTAAGCCCTGCTGTTGCGGGCATGTCTATGTTGTAAAATTAAATTATCACGAGCTTTATTATTTGGGTATAATAGCCCTGCCCCTATGCTGACTGACTCTAGTGCCGCTGACAATGTGGAAACTTTCTATGGTCACACCACTAGTATGGCTACCAGAAATGAGAACCTCTTTTTTTTCCTATTCTTCACCAACACATTGACTTCTGCCTTGTGAAATTGTGTTTCTTATAACATTGACCTTGTATGGAAACACTGAGGTGCAACTGAGATTCTTAAACAGGAAACTGCTTTCTAGTTTTAGAAATCAGTTCATATTTGTTTTTTTGCCATTTCAGCTTTTGGACATACATACACCTTTATTATAGATCCTATACAACGTTTTAGAAATGAAACCCCAATGCATTATAGTTTATAAGTGACTGGTGCTGGGTTTATACTCAAACGTACACTCACTAGACATTTTATTTTATTTTACCCATTCAGTGGACCCACTAACACAAAACAGTGACTCACTCCAATGCAAATTAGAGTTTGGCACGGCTGGTCTGAGTAGTTCAGAACCTCTGGATCTAAAGGGCTTTTCAAACATTCCTCTGACAAACAACCTGGCTGATATTAGAGGAGATTTATTAGACATGTGCATCCCATCATGGTTACAGTGGAGCCATCTTCTTTAGAATCTCTGAGGAATGGTTTGTTGCACATTGCTGAAGAATTAAGGCACTTCTGAAGGCCAACAAGGCTCCAACACGGCAGTAATGAGTTTACCTGAAAAAGCTGCTGTTGAGACGCAGAAAAGACACCGCAGCTTTTCAAGATCTGCATCAACAACTTTCAGAAAAACGCCAGGAACCAGTGAGGCGTCTGTGACGTCCTACCTCTTGTATAGTCGACCAAAGCTTCCAGAGCGGAAACACGAACGTCTACGAAGTGTCCGTACTCAGCGTAGGCCTTGAAGAGAGACGGGTCACTAGGAATGTGGCCGTTCTTCTGAAGCTGGCGGATAGCTCTCAGACAGCTGCAGAGACATTAGATCCACGACTGTCACAGAGTTGAAGCTCTAATGTTTTATTTAAAACAAATGAGAAGGGCTGGGCGATACATCGGCTTCATCAAATGAGCAAATTCTTGGGTTTTGAAGATTAAATTTTTGGAAAATAAGGATTATTTTCATCCATAAACTACAGAAACCCTGTGATTTATAGCTTCTGTTTATTTGGATTCTGAATTTAGTTCAATTCTATGATGGAATATTAGGGAAAGATATATATTTTTTATATTAATTACAAGAATAAAGTCGTGATATTACTTGAATAAATTCATATTAGAATAAAGTAGTAATTTTATGAGAATACCAACATAAAAAAAAAAAAAAAAATAATGGGGAATGTTCACCATCTTGTGAACTTTTACTTGGGATCAATTTTAGAGATAATATTTAATAATTCATCCTTTTAACACATCAGCACCAAACTATTATATTATCATTATTTATGCAAACTACTGAGTCCACCTCAAAGAATGAATTTCACAGACTGACGTAGTCACATCAGATCTTATTCTCATTAAAATGACTTTTTGTCCCTCATTATTCGAAAACACATTTTTTTCTAGGAAATTTTTATTTTATAATTATTAAAACTATATTCTTATAACTAAACCAACATTCTTGTAGCCTGGCCCTAACACTCCATTACTAAACTCCCAGAAGGAAATAAAAGCCACTTTTTGAAAATCTTTTCTGTCATTTCTTAAAAAAAAAAAAAGAAAGTGAACAAACAGAAATAAATAAATAAAACTGGAAATTGGATTTTGTATGAAAAAACTAAATTTTATCACCAGAACTACAGCTAAAGCTAAGCTTAGTCAAATCCAGTCACTGGAAACTAGAAAATAGTTTCCAATTCCACTCTTTCAGTAGATTATAGGAAACCATGGAGACCAATGGCCGTCTCCTCTCTGTACCTAACAGTGATGGTGTTCCTGAAACTCGGCAGCAGCTTCTCCATGTTCAGGAAGCGTGTGATCTCCTCCAGGATGAGCCGGACGTCGGGATTTAAGTTGTCCACCGTTCGCACCTCGTTGTTGATGCTGATGGCTGGAGTGAGGGAGTTGGTCAGGGCTTCGATCAGATCGGCGCGGTAGTAGTTATCTGAAAACTGGAGGCAGGTTGGGAGGGAGAGAGAAAGATTCCCATGCTGTTCAGGAACTACTTTGTTTTTCCTGGCTCTGCTGGTTATGATTTACGGTGGTGATGTATGGAAAATGAATGCTCACAACGGCTCAAGCATTGCTTTGAATAATCAGGTCAGTGTAGGACGTGTTTAACATAGAGATCCTGCTGCAAAACCTCCGTTCTAGAACTATATGCCTGAAACTTCTGCTATATGAACGTCATCTTATCTGTTAACTTAAAAACTGGATAATGACCAGAAAATTGCAAAATTATGCAACTGCTGGCACTTCAAATTTTACAATCACAAATGTCTGTGTGTTTTATGTCTAAATATAAAATGAAGGAAAATGTTTACATATGTTTTCCACAAATTAGCTTCTGGCTAGCATAGCATGCATTTGTATTTGCAAAGTGTTTACTTTGTTTTTCCGGTTGTCGTTGTACTTGATGAGGTCGAGTATGAAGTTGAGGACATCTTTGGGACAAAGGTTCTGCACATCTCTGAGTAGCGCCATGGCAACTGGCATTGTCTGACATGAATGACGCAAGATACAAAGCATGTTAGAAGTGTTTGAAGTAAATAGAGAAACATAAATCAATCAGATACTGATAATCAGGCTCAGTGGAATAATGTAAGGCTAACATGAAGAAACCAAACACTGTTTAGTTCAGAGTTAACCATTATTTTAACAATTCTTCTGATGATTAATCAGTTTTTAAAAAACTGCCACACTCTGCAGATTTTTCATTTAACCAGTTAAACTTACACACAATATTAGAAAGATATAAGACAATGCAAATAAACTAATAATTTAGTTATTTTTAAAATAAGAAAATAAACAATTTATTGATTGTTTATTTTTTGTTATGCTATTGTTTAAGATGCAACAATAGCAATCCTTTAGTGAGCTACAAATACTTCTAACATCAACATGTGGCTTGTATGCTAGATATCAAAAGATGTTTAATAAGGGACTTCTTTATTAAAATATGAACAAGATGAAGCTCATAAAACATATTTACACACAAAGGGATTTTCTCTATACATTTTATACAGTTTTGGCTGAATTACTGCTCTGAATCTGTTGTTGTTTCAGCAAATTCCCTTTTTGGAATCTGTATACTCCAGTTAGCCATTAATTGATTACTAAATTAGTTGACGATTATTGCAACAATCAAACTAAACAGGTAGTTTAGTTTGTACCTTCTGTAGGAAGTAGCTCTGGAAGTTGATGAAGTTGTTGGTCCTGACGATGTTGGGGCAGCTCTTGCAGCAGAACATTCTGGTGAAGAGCGACTTCATGGCGGGTGGACCCTGCCAGGTGCTCATCATGGAGTTGGCAATCTGCTCGGTTAGAGTGAGACCAGTCAGCTCAGTCAGTAGGAGTTCAGGTCAGCTGCTGCATTAAACCTAAACAGGAACTGGAAACAAGGTTCTTGCAGACACAAACTTGAGACAGGATGGATGAAAGCTGAAATCAGAAAACACTTTGCTTTGTGTGCCACAGAAACCAAAAGTGAAAAACGTTGGGACTCTTGCAACAATGGGCTTTTTGTGCGTTCTGGTTCCTGTGGTGAGAACTGGCCCACAAATGAAACAGCTCGTGAGGTTTGCAGCCCAGCGGTTGCTTCAACAGGATATTAGGGAATTTATGTAAATGTGCTAATATGGGCCGGGGTCACTGACACGGGATGTTGTTTTTAGTTGGAAAAATAAAGTGAGGCAGCAGCGGTTTGATTTCTGTTATATTCACCAACACGGCCGATCACGCCTGGCCTTTTTCTTCTCCACATGTCAGCGATTGGCTAATTGCTTATTCATCTCCACATTTTCTGACCATTACTCACAACTCAACATGATCCAGGCCCATCAAAGAGCAGCCAAGTTCATGACAGTGCATCAGACTTCACTTTGTGGTGAGCCTGGGTCAACGTTACAGTGCAAACGTGTTTATGTACATTACAGAGTGTGTTGAGCTTGCTGGTCGAGCCCGTGTGTGTGTCGTAAAAGCATTACGACGCAGTCTGTCGGGGTTTAGTGAGATGTCTATTTGAACCTCCGCTCAGTTAGTTTATTGTGTTGTGAAAATATTGGTTCAGGTGGAACCTGTAGGATGGAAATCCAAGCCCAAATCCAGAGAAAGGAGAATTTCCTGCGGCCACATGATGGGATTATTCAGAGCAGCAAGAGTTAAACTGATTGGTGGCCCTTCTGGGTTTTCTACTGTAACCTCTTTCACAATATTACTGGAACCAAACATTCACTTTAAGAAATGGCCTTTACCAAGACATTTAAAAGTTAGAATGTGTAAAAAGTGTGTGTGAGTCCAGTCAGTCTCTGAAGCTACAAACTGAACCTCTTTGTTCTCGTTTTTCAGCATTCTCTCATTTCTGCATCCACCAGGAGTCAGCCAGGCTCACCACACAGTGAAGTATGGCACATGTTAATTCTCTGATGAACTTGGCAGAACCTCTGATTGGCTTGGATCACTTTCCGTTGAGAAGAAAAATGTGGAGAGGAATAAATGATTAACCAAAAGGCCACATATTAAAAAAAGAAAAACGACAGGATGCATGTTGGAAATGGCAAAGAAATTTATCCGTGTTTAGGAATATATCTGAACACACAGGAAAACACTACAGTGTCAGTCTTCATTGGTATTAGCTAGGCCTGCACCGATTCAAATTTTTCCATGTACTAATATCTTTTTGTTTGAGAAGTTGCGAAACAGAGCAACAAAGTCGTCAACTACGTGCAGACATGACCTGGTGGGCGGCGCTGCCAGTCAGCCTCTCTCATGGCAGAGAAAACGGGACAGTGGCTGATGTTCAGAGCTTTCTGACAGTAGATCAGATCAGCGTCACGTAGGGCTGGGTGACAAATCCATTTTAACAATTTATCAACTTGTTTATGAAAATGTAATTCAAGGCAAATCTGAATCTTTTCCACCAGTACACTCCTGGGGTCTTCATACTTGATGATGTCACTATGACATTCTGATGATGTCAGTCCAACCAAGGTCCGCCATCTTGATTTAACAAGTGTGTTCCATAGGTCGCAGAAGGAATGATTGAAATAAAAGCCACTTTTTGAAAATATTTTCTGTTATTTGCCATTTCTTTTTAAGAAAAAAAAGTGAATAAAAAAAAAAAAGATTAAAATTGAATTTGGTACAATTAATTTTTTCTAAAGCCATAGCGCCCAGCCCTAGTTTCACATGTAAGGAAATTGGGACAGATTTATCAACCCCCGTACACACCACAACGCTTTCAAATGGACCAACTTTCTGCTGTCTCATTTGGACAAAACCCTGAGTTCATAGAATCAACATAAAAAATGACTTGATTACATTAAAAATGTGTTAAATGATGGAAGCTTTTCTTAAAAGAAAAAAAAGAGGAACATTGATTGATTGATTAGTTGGAATGATTTGTTTCAGATTTTTAATTTTCATTTTCATTTTACGTTCTTTTATTTCTCGCTTTCTTGGGTTGCAGTTTAGAATTTTAGAACATTGTGCGTCATCCTGCAAAGGTTACTCGCCTGTCTCACCCAGGCTGGTGAAGAAGAAATGCGCTCGTCTCAGTGAACTGATGTGATAACTAGAACTGATGTGACCAGGGTAAGCAGACCTTGCTGCTTTAACAAGCCTGCTGTTTATTTGGGAGCCATTCTCTAGGCTTTACTGTGAGCAATTCCACATGAAAACAGCAAAACAACAATCTTCCAGTTGTCCTGATCATGATGTAAGTGAAGAGAGACCAACCTTGGCTAAGCAGAAGCAGGCCTGCATGCGGACTTTGTAGAAACATTGCTCTTGCTCCAGGATGTCAGTCAGAGCCAATCTGGAGGCAGGAGTTGGGAATTTTTCGAGTGCTGTGATGGCTTCCTCCTGCAAAACAAAGAAGAGGAGGTAGCCATCTAAATGAAAGCTTTTCATTTGAGGAACAAAGACGAGAGCTTATCGGCAGACTGTATGTTTGACAGAATTCTGCAGGAAATAGAATCATTTAAATCATTCAGTATAATCCTGTAATTAGGTAGTTACCAGCAGAGAATCTGATTTATGTTTAATAGAGGGAAATGCGTGGTACCCGGGTCGCTATGGGAACCTATGTGGATGTAATTAGACTACGGAGCGCCATACACTTGGTTGGATATGTGGAGAATCCCAGCTGCTGGTCACCATCAACAGAAACTTTTCTTCCTCTGGATAAAACCAAGACATGCTTCTGCAGGACATGACCATTACAAGCAACACATCGTCAGCCTTTTCTAGTGGACAGATTCCTAGCAGGATTAACCAGAAATTCATTTTTCTGTCCCTTGAAATTTGAGATTACTTCAAGGAATAGCAGCTCAATTGTAAGCAGAGAAAAAAAAACTTTTAAAATGTTTGTAATATGGAACACAAGAAATGCACTTTGTAACAGGCCTGTTGCAATAAGCAATAGACCTATTAATCACATGAGAAATTCAAACAAACTCAATAATTTCAAATTTGATGATTTATTGTTTTTCTCTTTTGTCTCTTTCTACCAAAAACAGGATGTTTGGTGCTTTGGTCTAAACTAGACTTTTTTCAAGGACAATTTAGTTTACAGAGGTTTCATAATTCTTTTTTTTTTTTTTTGCTATTTTTGTTGGCTTGCATATTCATTTTTCTATGTTTATCAATCTTTAAGAATGTGTTCTTGTATTAATACGCCATTTTCTACTACTTGGAAAAGGTTTCAAAACAACATTATTATCGTTTATCGCAATAACTTCTGGAACAATTTATTATCCAGTAAAATTTGTAATCATGACAGGCCTACTTTCTAGTGAGGAATACTTTATCACATGTATCACATCAGGTACATGATTTTAACACTATTACTCCGCCCTCTGAAGAAGGTTTGTCTTTTTTAAAAAGGGAAACTCAGAATGAATTCCAGAAATCTATCTGAGGCCTTCAGAAAGAAGCCTGGAGTCGTGTCCTAAATTTACAGAAGACTTTACGTTTCTCCAACTTTACAAGTATAAAATTTTATTATAAAAACCTCCTGTCAACAAAATCAGCGTTCATTGTTTTGAAGAACTTATTTGTCCAAGCAGACATCCAGAGACAGACGCCTGTTGCTAGGAGACGAGCCTGATCAATTCCCAGCCTACCTGTGCTACCACATCCCTCTCGTAGCGCAGCTGATACTGCCACATGAAGTCGGCCTGCTCAAACTCCACTTTCCTCAGGATGGACATGTCTGGATCTATTCGGATCCACAGCAGCGGAGAGTCGGCGCTGCGGAGGAGTCCATGGAGAGGTGAAAATACACAACCAGGCCAATGCTTCTAACAGGAAATTATTTTAAAAGAGCTGAAGCTCTCACTCCATTGCCGACAGATCCATATCAACTTCCTCTCCATTCATCAGAGGAATCTTCTTCTTCTTATTTCTGGAAATGTCACCAAAAAAAGGTTTATACCATCAAAAAGCAACACATTTCCCAAAAAGAAATAGAAACCTACATTTTTGCCACAAAACAAGAAACAAAAAACATTTAAATTTGTCCACATTTGGCAGGATTATAAGTAACGTATTTGCCTTTAAGCTAATGCTGATCTTTACTGATTTAAATGCTGAAACAGCAAAAAAGAAAGACAATAGCTAAGTTTCCATTACTAATGTCTGCAAAACTTTGTTGATATTCTGCTAAACACAATTTTGAAATCACAATGTTTATGTAAAGTAAAAAATTCAGTTAAAATCATAAGTGAATAAGTTTGTTCAAAAGATAAATGTGATGTTTCCATTTCATTAAGCAAATTTATTTTCATAATTCTGATTAAATTTTGTCATTTTGCAATTCTGATTCTGAGTTTTGTAAATCTGATTCGTGCATTTTAGTGTAGCTCACCGTCTGCTCTTTGAATGGCAGGGGATGTCATGTTTCAGACTGTTCTCCTCTATCTGCAGTGTGTGGTTGAACGAGCCGTCCAGCTCCTGGACCGTCACCTTGATGGGTCCCTGCAGACAAACACACAACGAATGACATATGGGCCTGATTCAGGCTTCAATCTCTTTAGAGAAACCAAGTCAATTTCACTGATGTAAACCCATAAAAGAAGCCACCGGGTCACTGTTAATGTGAGCATAATGGTTTGTGTTCTGCAGGCTGAGCGGTTGTGTTGCTCACCACATATTTCTGAGTTCCAGAGGATGTGTAGTCCTGGCGGATCTCCAGCTCCAGCACATTCCTCTTCCTGTTGAAAGCAAAGCTGCCAAAGAATTTCACAACCCCGCTCTGATCTCTGCACATGAAGAGTTAAGGCTCGACGTGTGCACAGCCACTAACTCCAAAAATCTGGGAAACTTTTTCTAACATGGAAAAAAAAAATCACTTGGTTGTAATTTGAGAGGTGATGCAACAAGAGCATGTTTGCTTTGCATTTAACAAAGAAGCTTTGTTTATCAGCAGCAACATATCTTGATATTTTTCTTTGTTGTGACAAACGGATGAGGTTGACTCCCAGCAGGAGGAAGGATACACCCACTGCTTGATCAGAGGCCCGATGTCTTTGCCAGAGACGTTGGAGATGGATTTGAGGAAGGCGTGCGTCGACAGAAGCATCTGGCTCCACATGTGGCTCTGGTACTTCTGAGACGAAGCTGTGCTGGCCAGGCTCAGGAGTTTGTTAAACACCTACAGGAGAACAACTCCGGCTTAAAAGGGGAAAATACAAGCCTGGAGTGTGATGTGTTGGCAGTGTCATACCTGTAGCATGAACTCCATGCTGATTCTGTTTTCAATCAGCCTCATAACCAGGTGAGCCTTACACTGGAACATCTTGAAGTACTCCCACGACAGGGTGTGGGGGTGCTTGATGGAGAAGTGAAGATGGGGAGTGGGGCTGAAAACGGAGAAGCTGGGTCAGCTAGGATGCTACGGGTGGTTTCCTACAGGTACTGGGTTTGTTTTCTGAACATCACAGTGGTTTACAGAGTGAAGCCTTATTCACACAGATTAGTTTTACCTAGGGTTCACTAAGGATGTGTGATATAGCACAAGATTCATATCCCAATATCTATTGTGATGGGTGGCGGTAGTGACATATAACTTGATATGTTTTAGTATAAAACTTACAAAAAACATACTAATTGAGTATGTGCTGTCATTCAATTAAAGAACTGAATGATAATCAGCATTATGATTAATCAACAATCAACATGTTTAACTTTGTAAGCTTGGAATGTAAAATGTTGTCCTAGAAATGTTAAAGAAAATCTTTCACTGTCTCAAACCAAACATCTCAGTTTTTCAGGTTTTAATATTCAGTTTAAAATAAGTCATTTTGTTTTACATGTAAATTAGAAATTATAACAATAATTTAGGAACAGTAACTTCCTAAATTAAGGAAACATTTATCGCTGAATTTTTTAACCCATCTGTGCTCTTAAGAGACGGAATCAGTTGAGCCTGCAAGCTCTTTTTATGCTGTGCACAGTCTGGGGAGGGGGACGGTCACACTGACCCTGCGTGCGCTTTGATGTGGCCTTTCTTTGTGTGGTTTTCAGGAGAAAGTCTAAATAAAAGTCACATTTTTTTCTAAATACTAAATATTCCACTCAGTTGGAGCTGGAGTGTAAATATTTAGACCATAACCGCTTTGTAACATGTCAGGTTAGTTCTGTATTTGTCTGATTTCACAGTTTTAATCACACTGTGGACTCTACTGTTGCAGTGGGCAGAGATCTGCATCCTCAGACCACAGCTGCACTCTGGCTGCCCTGAATCACAAAGCATGATCTCCATAAACAATCAGACTTTTAGATCCCCACATTTAAAATTCATAAATTAAACACTAAACATGCTAGGTGGAAACGTTCAGCAACAGTTGAAACAAACGAGCTTTAAACAAATTAAGTCCCTACTTGTCCTTTTCTTTGCCTCCACTGAAGGTGGGGTGCAACAGAACACCCCCCATCTTCAATTCATACTCCACAATCTGGTCCAGCTCCTGACAAACACAGAAAAGGACATTTTGAAAAATGTATTTATCACAATTACATTTTTGTCAAAGATCTACGTTATTAAATGCCTTCAAGTTTGGTAGAAAGAGCTGAATTTAACAAGGGCTTAATATTTGTTTAGAATATGTCAAAGGACTGTTTGCTATGATTTCCACATGCAATCTACAGCAAAAGCTAAAGTGATCCCGAAAGTTCAAAAGTCCAACATTATTTACACCAGTGTTTATTTTTTACACTCTGAAATGCCATAAAACTTCAAGTCCAAGTCAAATCTCATCTGTTTTGAGTTTTTCTCAGACTCTGCGGGCCTCTGTTAACTTTTTAAGGAAAAAAAAAAGAAAAAAAGGCTGAATATGTTTCTTCTCTTTGAGCTGATTATGGCAGCAAGACTTTGGTTGAACTTGAGCAGCCTTTTCTACTCAAACAACTGATGGAAAAATGTCCACTGGAAAGACGAGACAAAAGCACATAAATTTAAACAAGAAAAACGGTCTGAAATGATTCCCTTAAATTCATATAGAAAACCAGTGGGTTACTGGAGCTCCCACTGGTTATAAGCTTTTACATCAGAGGGAGATTTTATCTTTTTTTCCCTATGATTCTGTGGCTCTTAATGCAATTCAGTAGGAACAGTTGAAAGCAACACAGCTACCTCTTTAATCCAGTGACGGTATTCATTGACTCCAAAGGTCTTCTTCAGGTAGAGGCCATAAATGTAGCCAGAGATGCCCTTCAACACCCACTCATCAGCCCTGCAGGAGAACATCGGTTATAAGAGACAAAACATGCCTTTCCAAAATGTCACATGGCTTCTTTCTAACAGCTGAATGTTTTCAATGTGTATTTCAATCAAACCATCTGGGAAATTGTAACAGATATGCACTAATTAGTGGAGTTTTTCCTTGAATGACGCTGGTTTTTAGAAGCAGGGATAGGTCATCCTGAACTTGTTAAAAAAAATGGTATATATTTGTTTTTCTGGAGTAAAGTCTGGATAGTTACATTCAGCTTTGCTTTGTATTTAATACTACAGTCTTCTCTCAGACCAGCGTTCAGGAAGCTACAGTCCTATTAACGCAAATGTAGTCTGTCTTGTTTGTAGTCTGTGATTTACACGATTGAAGAATTTTTTATCAAAGAGGGTGATTGTAGTGTTTTAATTCCCTTATGTCCAAAATAATAAGGTATTTAATTTTTTTTTGTGTAGAATTATCAGCGAAAGTGCAGTGATTGCTAATGCCTGGCTCTTTTCCAAGGCAACATATGCGTACAGTTATACAGCAGTAGTCTGTGTTTTTGACAGTTCAAAAAAGTCAAAACTTATCTGCCTTGATGGGATGACGAAAATAAGGTTAAAAGTGACTAAGATTACATTTATATTCAAATTGGGACCATTTTCTTTTAAACTTTTAATCATTTTTTGCTTTTCAATGACAAAAGCATTGGAATGCACTCAGAAAGTAATCACTGTGCTTCAGTTTCTCCATATTTTCCTTATGAATTATGGTCAGTTATATTAAAAAGGCCACCAAAGCCTTTGATATGAAGTTCAAACTTTTTGTCAGGCATAATTAGAAATGAAGAGAGAAATAGTTCTTGAAGTTGTGAATTGAGTTCAGAATGTGTAACTATGAAAGTCAATGTGAACAATGAACATGAAGAACTAGAACTGAAATGATTAATCGGCTTAACTGTTATTAATCCATTATAGAAATAATCATCAATTAATACAGTAATCAATTAATCATTACCTGGAGTATACAGACTCCACAAAATGGCATTTGCTGAAAATAAAACCTAACCTATTCAGAATAGTAACCAAGTCAAAACTGTACAAAATACATATAGGTTTTGCACTAATATATGTTTTGCAATAAAAACATCGGTATCAGTAAATAGGTGTTAGCCAAAACTCCTCAAGTGGCCTAGTTTTAGCTTCACCAGGTTGTTTTTGCTATGTTAGGCAAAAAAAATGTCAATCTTCTTATCTGAATAAACCCATTGAATCATCCATTTTCATATTTGAATGTAGTTCAAATATGAAGTAGTGGAGTTCATTAAGTAGCTAAATGAAAAATATGTAGACTGTGTCATTTTTAAAAATATGATTAACCGTCAGAATAATTAATAACTATAATACTTTTTAGTTACCTGTAGCCCTAATTTGAATCTGGATGAATTGAATATGCAACTTATTCCTCCTAAGGACCAACAGGAACAACATTGATCCTAAATCATCATATGACCACACAGTCAGTGGATCCACTGAGGTCCACTGACTGTAGACAGTCCTATGACTGTGACTGGAACACATTTTCTCATTTGTTGGAAGTGAATCAGCTTCCTTTATGACTTAATAGACACTAAGTGACCTCACATTGATAATCCAGTACCGTCTATGAGGTCATGTGCTTTAATGCGATGATGTGAAGCTTCCAAAACACTTCGTTTGTCATTTCCATCTCCTTTCAGCCCACACAGCTTAGCTTCCCCATCCCAGGAAACTCCTCAGAATCAATGAAGGCCACACTTGAGCTGCCTCATCATTTCTGTAAGATGGTTTTGCCCTTTGGGTATTTTTGTGGCAGTCCTTGACACAACACACACACTGCTCACATAATTTTATCATCATGGATTTATTAGCCT
Source organism: Poecilia formosa (assembly GCF_000485575.1). Lineage (NCBI taxonomy): Eukaryota > Metazoa > Chordata > Actinopteri > Cyprinodontiformes > Poeciliidae > Poecilia > Poecilia formosa. Next base: position 1,023,402 of record NW_006799975.1, read on the forward strand.
GTTAAAAGGAGGCACAATAGGTTGATTCAACCTTGGTGGTTTCACCGTTTCATGCTGTGCTTAAACCTTGGCTGCCTTTTATTAGCGGAGCTGATTTTATCTGTGCATTTACTATGAGTAAATACAAAAAAAGAGATTTATCCTCCTTGAATGAGGGTATAACTACTGGGTCATGTTTTCATTTTTTTCAGCTTCACAGAATCAGATTTTCAGCCTTAGATTTGGAAAAAATAGCTGAGAAATAAATAATTTTTTCTAAAGTTTCTCTTTAGGAGGTCATTATTACTGGAAAACTAACTCTGCTGCAGACACACAAAGCACAAACAAAACAGTTCTCTAAGAGGATAATAGTCAACAGTTCCACAGTTGTGCTCAAAACAACAATGCTATTGTCAAGTCTAATTCTAGCCAGTTAATTTCTGGTTCAGTTCTAGCCAAGATGGATGTCTCTCTATTGGCAGTGTATTCCCCACTATGTGGGCGAGAATATGGGTGGGAACGTGGGCGGGCTGTGAGCATGCAGGAGCTGTGGTCGATGCCATGATGATGTCATTTTGGCCGTTCCCTTGGGCGGCCAGTTTCTGCTAAATCTCTCAGTTTATCTGTTCATTGCTGGTCGCCCCGTCCAGTTGATGTAACGCTGTATGACCTTTTCTGCAAGTGTTGCCTTTACTCATCCAGTGGCGTGATTCCACTGGCCAATCAACAAATGCAGTCTGCTGTAGGGGTGAACCTATAGCAGTTTTCTGGCTGATTGCTGATTACCAATCTGTAAAAAGCCTGACCTGCCGATTAAAATTTTGGAAGATACCAATTTCTTTTTACTGAAATGTCACTAAATATAGCAGAGTTTGGCAAAGATTGGGTGACTATTGTTAACTGTAAATGTGCCGACATGACCTGGTGGACTAGGCTAACAGTCAAACCTTTCTCAGGAGAGAGTAGAACTGGACAGTGGTTGATTTTTCAACCTTTGTTGAGGCAGATAAGATCAATGGCTAAGATCGGCTTCATATTTAAACATAGACCAATTATCAATCTCCCAATATTTAGGAAACTGGCTGGCCGATAAATCGGTGCACCACTAGTCTGCTGCCAATCGAATTACTTGCACACAATACCCAGCTTGTTCCTATAATTCCTAAAACGGGAAGGAACTGCACAGGATCTGCAAATGGAGACGAATCTGGCCGGGGCTGACAGGGGAAGAACCAGTTAAGGCCACACCTGTGCAGAAGGGGCTACAGTGTACTGAACCACATCGGACCATGCCGTACCGCTCAGTGGAAACAAGATCTGTGGTTTACTGCAAACTTCCTCTGAGATAGAAGTGATAATAATTCAGTTTCAGACTGTAAGCATTATAAATGTGTCATTAAAGGTGTATTTATATAGCCATTTGTAATCCAGGTCAAAGTTTATTTTTTCCCCTCTTCCTTTCAGGTGGAAGGAATCAACACAGTTCTCTTAAAAATCAACTCTACCTACACATTTTCGAACAGCTGGAAGTTGCAGTCTGTGGCTTTTAAACCATAACAACTAGGAAACAACCTGTGAATAATTGCCTTATTAGTCTCATCTCACTGTTTAAAACTGCAGTCTAGTCTCCACTGGTGCGATGGGAAGAGACTGGTGGTGCTAGACTTCAGGAGGATCCACAGTTCTCAGAAACATTAGTTCAGTTACCAGCAAAAACACATCTATAGACATATTTCAGTTTATACAGTTAGTATTGAATATTTTTTTATGCTGATGCTGCAATATATTGAACAGTGGAATGTTATTTTTTTTCCTCACCTTTGAATAGTGAGAAAAAAGAATTTATAGTGTTCCCAATGAATTTGTGTATGAACATAAACTTTCACTTTTTTCTCCCATTTTCAAAGACCTTGCTATTATTCTGATCATCCATTCATTCATTCATCCATCCATTCCATGATTAGAGCCTGCCAGGACTCTTTACATACATCAGTATGTGCTTCAGAATCTCGTGAATATGCTGATGTACTCTTCAAGTACGTCAGCTCTGCTGAATCATTCACAATGATGGATCATTTTTCTCTCAGAAACCCCAAAGAAACAAAAGTCATCAGCTTCATTTTTTTGAGTAGACTGTTTACAAACCAGCTGTTCTCTATGAAGCTTTAGTGAAAATTGTATGTCTCTAAGAGGAATATAATGGTACAACAGAGCTAAAAACAGCATGAGAGGAGCGCATGTGTGTGTGTCAGCGAGGATCAAGCAGCTTGTGTTCCTGGACACACAGATGCCTGTGGAGACCTTCAAGCTAACAAAGATCCCCTCCATTTGTCAGTTAACCCAGATGGGTGTGGTAAAGAGCCTTTTTGCTTTTCTTTGCGTCTGACAGGATAATGAGTCTGGCCTGTTTTCAGTTATGGGCCTCAGTGAGCCCCTACTCTTAGAAATTGCTAACAGCAGTGCCACGCTCTGTTAAAAGTCATGACACCAGCCTGCTGAACATTAAACACCACATAGAGGGAAGGCCCCACCACATGTGATGTTTGTTTCAAGGTCAGACAAAATGAGGGATGGAGAGGAGAAAATGATTGAGGAGGCAAAGACAGCACAGCACAATATATGGAGTGATATTCTATTTGTTAGGGTATTTTTACACCTAGAGTCTACAGTCCAGTAGACTCTGTTCAGTTGGGGAACAAAGTGGCAGTATTTGTTCCATTTGCAGTTGCTGCTGTTCTCTTTCACACTGTATTGTGTCAAACCAACCAAACTTTTCAGCAACCTGTTCTCCTCCCCGCCTGTGGGGGCGCTGCACCGAGAACAATTGAAGGAAACAACACAACTTCCTTCTTCAAGAAATGTAAAAAAACTTTAGTGGCATCAGATTTTTTTTAGGATTTTTCTCTTGTTTTTGGCAAAAAACCATGAGCCATTTCTCTCGCTACTGCTGGACTCATGAGTTTGTATTGGTTCTATTTACCCAGAATTCCCTGAGCTGTAGTCTGCTTTATGCTTTTGGAGTGGTCTGAAGTGTCAGTCCCTGTTATTAGGCATCCTTTCCCCATAACATTTGGTGTGCTCAGTGTCTGTGAATAAAACAGCTTCTTACAGCAACCAATCTGGTACATAGTTGGGACAGATTCTGATTTCTCACACTGACAAAAAAAAAAAAACATAAAAAGTTGAGTATAGTTGCAAATCTCTTATCAGCAGCCATTAAATGCATTGAGTTCTAAATGGTAGCAGAGTTGAAAAAGAAGGTCAGCCTCTTCTGAGGATTGTTTACATGTTACTGCAAGACTCCTCCAAGAAATGCTGACAGTTCTTTTCCATTATGCAGACATGTGGTGTAGAAGGTTTATCTCAGAGTCCAACTACATCACGCTTTAAACCTCCAGAGACTCAGGAGCAACTACCCTAAGACGACCACACTGGAGAGGCGGTCTGGTGTTGAGTCATGGTGGTGGACTTGGTGGGAAAAGAGGTGAAATACAAACACTTGTTTAGTCTGAGGTTCTGTCCTCTCATCACGAAACAAGTTACGCCTCACCAGGACATTCTGGAGATAAAGCAGCCGAAGAACTGCTGGGCCAAGGCCTGGGCCAGACATCGTCGGGTCTGTGGGGTCTGGTCTATGATCATAGGGCTGTGGAGCAGGTTGGTGCTGAAACACAAAGCAAACTGCCTGAATAACAACCTACAAGACATGGAACAATCTGCAGACGAGACCTCCGTCTCCATGCAAACCTGAAAATGCTCATCGATGCGTAGGACGACACTTGAACATAAGCCTCGTCCACAAACACGGTCTTAAAACAGGAGTAAGGGTAGCGGCACGTCAGGATCTCCTCGTAGAACTCAAAAATCTCGTGCAGGTAGGACATGGAGTGTTTGAGCAGAGGGAGCAGCTGAGGCAGGCAGAAATGGGTCACCTGCAGAGGACAGGAGCACGACAGAGGGCTTGGTACTGGAACCCAGACAGTTGTGTCTCAGATACCACAACTGTGTTTAGAGACTGTGTTTAGAGACATCTAGTGGTCATTAGGAGAAGTTACATAAAGACTCGTTCAAATCTAAATTAATCTAGATTAATTTCACATATTTACAGGAAAAAACTTGAATATTCCCTAATCATAATCCATTTGCAAGAAAAAAAAGATACGATTTCAGAGATTATAAATTCAGATATTGTTAATAAAATGTGCCAGAGGTCCTCTAAGGTTCAAGTGGTAAATTTAAGAGATGTGCATTTGAGTTTAAGTGTCAGTGCTAGACCTGGGTTCTGTTCATTTATCAGACATCACCTGGGTCCGGACTCACCAGGAACGCCTCGAACCAGATCCAGAATACACACCTGAAATAGTGAGCAGGAAGCTGCAGCCAGTCTGGACCCAGACATTTTGTTCCTCTATTACAGGATCTATGTCTGACACTCTGGAAAATATCCACAAGTGCACCTCTCACATTTCCATCTCAATTTTAGAAAACGTCTGCTACTTTTTGTCACAAATGTCTGACTTTATAATCTTAGATAACCTCTGAGTTTTTCTCATGAAATTAAATGTTTGTTTTTTTTTCCCCTCGCAAATGTCTGACTTTACAATGTCACACAGTATTCTAGTTTTAACATTGGAAATTTATGGCAGCAATATGGAAAATTGATTTTTTTTACTTTGTGCAAATTTACAACTTTTCCACAGAGAATATCAGCGTTTTTCCTTATAGATATATGGAATTAACCTAAAAATGTCAATTTCTTTGACAGAAAATTACTCCTTTGAAGATTTGTGTCTCTTATCTACAATGGTCCTAATACTTCAGTATAAAGATGTCTATAAAACAGACAGGCAAAAACCAAATGCTGCTTAGTATCAGAACCACTTTTTTATCTTTACATGGTTATGAGTTTTACTGGAGAATATGGATCTGAAATGAACTTGAATGACTCCAAGAAAATATTTAATTTTGCTTTTTTTCAGATAAAACAAGGTACGGGAAGATTGAAATGCAGGTAAAAGAAAAAAAATTAAATAGTCATCAATATTTTTAGTCAATATATTTTTTTAAAAAAGCCCCTGGGTTCAGCAGCTTCAGTCACTGACCGACTCCACCCTGTGTGGTGAATCAAACAGCTGATTTAGAGGTGACTTAACTAGATAAAACTTGATTAAGTTTTTAAAATCAGAGAAGGTTCTTCAGGTTAGGAGACAATAACCAGGGGGTTGCAAAGTCCCTGAAGTTCCTGGGTTTAACAAGGTTTTTCAGCGATGTGTAGCCCAATGATGAGCAACAGAAAAAAAAGAAAAACATTTTTTTCCTATTCTATTAATTTGAGAACAGAATGTCTGGACATCTTTTAGTGACATCCAGACAGATCACAGAGTACGCACCTCGTGCATGTAGGGGTCCACGAGGATTTCAAAGGGCCCCACAGCCAGGGAGATGTTCGGAGCCGCAGTGGGGATGGGAAGGACATAGTGGAATGTCTTCTTCCTCATGTCATGGGTGTAGATGGTCTCCACCAGGTCCCCACAGGACACTGCCACCATGGACGCATCTACAGTGAACTCCAGCTTCCATGTACACAGCTCTGAGTAGGAGTCCACACAGGGGAACCAGAACCTGAGGAGAGAAGGGATTCAGAGGGGGCCGCAAAGATGGAAGAATTCCCAGGTTTTATTTCATAATGTATTAATCTATTAAAGGGGAAGTATTATGTATTTTCCAGTCACATACTGCCATTTTACTGCACAGAAGTAACCATGGTACCTTCAGTTGTTATAAAAATGCTATATGTCATATATGACTTGAAAGAAATTTGACTTTGAGGTTTAATGTCTTAACATTGGGACACCATCTCTTCAAAAACTCCACCTTCTAGAACTCATCATGCCTCTTCTATTAACCCATTAACAACAATTTTACCCACACTCTATCAAGAAGTAGCTTATATAATGAACCCAGCAGATGAGTAGTTCCACCAAGTGTTTGCTAATTGCTGCTGGCTAGTCTGAAGGAGCTGAATAAGGAGGGGCTGGGGAGGGCTGCTATGTGAGGTGGAATCTCGGAAACTGAAGCTCTGAGGAGGAGTAGCACCTCAAAAGCGGGGCCTATGTCCACCCAGGCATTTTGCAAAGCTGAATGGTTGCCACAGGAAATTAAAGGATTACTCAAACATGCATGAAATAATCAAAGCAACACTCCAGGCATGTTTTTGATGAGTGAATAACATTATAAACATGATGTGAAGCTCAAAAAAGTCGATTTTACATGATACTGGTTACGATGAAGTGGCTTCAGATAATCTGGATGTTGCACTAATGTCCAACCTTGTGGAGTTCTGGTATCCAAAGGAGAACACGTGGGCCCCCCTCTCTGCCATGCTGCCTTCCACATCAGGAACAACAAAGTGTAGACCCCCTTTGGGCTGGTCCAATGAAAACTCAATATAAACCTTTAACACCTTCAGATCTGGACCCAAACACAAACATGTGATACGAGTCATTATCAAAACGATCTCAATCCTTTTTCTGACAGTGTGATGAGAATATGAAGGCAGTATCTCACCGTCTCCTTGTTTCCAGAGCTCAGAGGGAACTTTGATCACCAGTTCTCCATTCCCAGCGTCAGGGTCCACAGCACTTACAGCCGCTGTGTAAGCACTGGAGAAATAGTTCAGGTTCCGTCTGTGCAGACACAGAGGAAAAACATTGTTATCCAGCATTAAAGTTGCATTTCAATTCAGAAAGCTGTCCAAACATTTCCAGCTCAGATAAGCTGCTGGACAACAGCAGGAATGTCAGTAGAACACAAACTGTCTTTAGCAACTTTATACAGATGGTAGCAGAGTCTTAAACCCACCCATGGTCAAAAATACAAATATAGTTTCGGAAATTGGGAATAAAACAGTGTTTTTCCCAGCAACAAACTCCCACATTACTACAGCTCCCTCCACTGTGCTTAACTATGTTACACAGACACATTTTCTTATGGACAATGAGAAAATTGTGGGAAATAACTTTAAAACTGTGGTTGAAGATTAACATTTCCCCGAAGTTGGATATAAAACATCTGCAGGATTCCTCAACATAGTAGGCATTTCTGCAAACGGTAGGCTTTAAGTAAGGGAGAAAGTTAATAAGGATGGAAAAAAAACAAATAAAGAACAAAATAATGAGAGGATTGTACAACGCAAAAAAACAAAGGAATGAAGAAAGGACCCAAAGAAGAGCTAGAGAGGAAAGGAACCTGAGAGGAAAATAAAGAAAGGAAAGCAGACAAAGACAACTTTTAGGCAGTAAGATATGGAATAAAATCTGGGGGAAAAATTTCCCATACTTTTACTTTATAATTTCAGACCAGGAATAGCTTACACAGAAAGCCAAAATGATAAAGACCGGAAGAAATCAAAATTACAAAAAAACAAAATGGCTAAAAGATGAAACAATAGCATCCACTCACACAGAACTCATCAACTCCACGATCTAAAGCGTAAACTAGTTTGTTTCTGTGACAGCTCTGGTTCTACTTACTGTTTGGACTCATTGTGGCATACTTCAAGTGTGGGGTCGTTGTAAATGAAAGGGGCTTCCAGATCGTTGACCCTGACCCTGTAGATTCTGCACTGTTTACTATTCAACTTGATCCTGTTCAGGTTGACCACTGTGGGGAAAATGGTCAGCTCCACATAGCCCTGCAGCACAGTGAGGAGGCAGAGGTCAGTCACTGCTATCACTAGAAAAATACAAATGATTTGAGGTTCGTTTATCTGGTTAGAAAGTAATGTTTAAATGATCACTGAAGCTTAGGAAGACACTCAAAGTTGTTTTTGTTGCTTCGTCTGGATTTCAGACTGAAAATAGGGATTAAGATGTGCTATTTTAATATGTAACTAGTAATTTTCCTTTGCACAATATAATTATCATGTGTGTTGCTGACCTCTTAACCAATTCACCATTGTAAAAAAATATATATTGCAACTTCAATCAGTATTTATCTAATTACCAAAAAACAGTAGCCCAGAAGGGTTATAGTTATGCTAAAACGGAAATTATGAAAGCAAGTTTATCAAAACCTTTGTTGAATGAATTCCATTGTGGTTTTTGCATTTTCTTGACCCTTCTAGGCCATCATAGGGATATTTTCTTTTAGCATAACTTTCATTGTGACCTTTTGTTGTTGTGCTGTGGTCTTTTGTTTTTGTGTTGTGCACTAGGCTAAAGTGGGAGTTATGCCAGCTAGTGTGTCATAACTCTCATGTTAGCATGAATCCTCTTCTGGCTTTTGCTGTTGTGTTGAAACTTTTGCATTTTGTTGAACCTACTAAGCCACCGTAAGTATGAATTTATGGATAATATTCCTTCAGTGGGAAGGTTTTAATTAATTAACCTGAAAAACCAGACTGTAAGAAAGCGAATGGACTGAAGTATGAGGGGAAATCCTACGGATGGATAAAGAGATCCATAGGACTTCTATTATAAATAGATAATGGATAAAACGAATGCTGCCCCTTTTCTTGTCCTCTTTAAGACCTGGAATGTAAAAATCCCCAACTGAGAATAGTACTCACAATGACAGACTTCCTTTGGAAATTGATGTTGTTGATGCACACCACCTGATGGGTCGTAAAAGCAATAACCAAATAATATTAACACGTAAGTAATGTGACAAACCCTAGTAAATATTAGTGACTATTCTGAACACAATTGGAAATCAAATTTCTTTCATTCTGATTTCTTGTAACGAAGAACAGAATACTTATAATTTAAAAGGTCGTGGACTCTCAAATCCTTTATCCTTCTTCTTGTTCATCTTTGATTAGAGTTTGAATAAGTCATGCATCCGTGATGGTGCTCTTCACTTGGCGCTGCTGAAGACCATCAGAGAAAACTCTCATCACACAGCGAACAGATCTGCAGCTGCAAGCCGCTGTGGTGTGGTTCACCCGGAGACTCTCGTAAAAACTCCGCAGACGTATTTCCACATAAAATAATAAAGAGAAGCGGTTAGTTCCGAAGAGGGGTCGAATGACATGGAACCGTTACTTCATTGATACAGAAAAGAGACTCTGTAACATCAAAATAGACGCTCACAGCGCTGTAGCTGCAGCGCTTTGGTGTTCCGCCATTTTGTTTGTAGCCTTTGACCTGCCGCGTAAAAACAAACTAAACAAAAAAGGGAAATAATAATAAATTTATAAAACTTTCACTTATAAGAACGACACAATTTGAATCATAAGTATTAAATTATTATTATTACTCAGATAAACTTGAAAAAAAAAAAGGAACACCTTAACTACTCCATGTGGGCGGAGCCTGCCTAGGAAGAGAAAACAATATTTCTCTTCCTAGGGAGGTCGTATTTCCTGCCTCCCAAATACGACGGCCATCTTGGAGCGGTCGTCCTACCTACTTGGCTAAATCATAAACATCTCAAGATGCCTCAATATTGTGCGGCTAATTTTTGCTCAAATCGACGGACTGTTGACGTTAGGACTCGGGGGATAACTTTTCACAAGTAAGATAAACGTGGAAGCATGCGGCGATTGAAAACCGTATGCATAGAAAAATTCTAAGTGCCTTATAAGTCTCCTGCTATTTTTGGTACAATATCGCATTAAGTGTATCAAATACACTGTTGCTTTTTACAATGAGGTGAAATGTTATAATGGGACAATTAAAGTTTGGTTAAAAAACAACAGCAAAACACTTAAAACCATTGAGGTATGTGAATGCAGACATTCTTTGCATGAGCTACACAATGAAACTTATATTGTACTATATAATGAATGTATAAGTTACGGATTTCCTCTCTGTGTTCAGTGTCTTATATTCGTGTTGTTTGCTTAGATTATCTTGATGCGTACATCATTATCTTTTCAGCGCTGATGTATCGTAAACGGTATAATTTCAAGTTTTGAAAAACAAAAGTTAACCAAATATTTAACATGAGCGCGCAGGTCCACAAGCGACCAGGTTAGATGGATTGAAAGCATAGAGAGTTGCATCTCGTGAGCGCGTGTTGAGTTTTGTACCAGAGTAGCGCTGGTCACTTTTAATTGTTCGTGTGTGGGACTTAAAATTTCGCGCATGGAGTGTAATACACGCTCGTGGGAAATTATTTGGTAAAAAAAAAAAAAAAAAGTCTTCTCAAGCACTGAGTAGCTCATCAAATTGTCAACCATTTAATATTTAAGCATCATCAGACAGACCAAAATATAAAGTTAAGGGGAAATTTTGGTATTTTAATGACCAAAATGACAGTAATTCAATATGAAATATGTGCAACTTTTAACAAAAACTCCAGGTGTATGTCTTTATCTGGTTAAAACATGTTTGTTTTTCATTCAGTGGGTAGAGAATCCAGAAATTTTACTCAATAAGAGTAGTGACAGTGAAATTAGTCAAGTAAAAGTCAAGACTACGCCATACTAAAAATACTCCTACAATAATAATCAAAAAAGTTACCTAAGTAAATGGTAAATGTAATTGAATCAATATCACCATTAACCAACTGACAGCAAGATACCAATATCTCATGTCCACCATTCATACAACAGAAAATCTGACAGCAGTTTTCAAACAAGCTTCCTCACATTTTCATTAGTTTTGGTTCATTATTAACAGATATACATCAAAATAGGAGTTTAATTGAAGTAAAGTTATAAGAAATTGAAAGTAAAAAGTAGTAAAGCAGGGAGAACATTATAATGAAAAAAACAAGACTAGCCTACTTTGAACAATGTTTTTGTGTAGGCACTCGCAAATCTCCTGTTTTCGTTTTGAAGGTTTCCCAAAGACAAAGACATGAGGAAGAAGTGGGAAGCGTCTTTGCAGAGAGAGCGATTCACTGCAAGTAATTCATCCGTGCTGTGCAGTGAGCATTTTAAACGGGAGGATTTCGACAGAACTGGTCAGATTGTCCGACTGAGAGATGGTGCTATTCCATCAATCTTCAGCTTCCCTGCTGACCTCCAAAGAGTAGGTGTATCATCTTAAGTCTCTTAGTACAAATGTACAGATTGTATTATCACTCACAGGACAGGGTGAGATACTCATTTCTCCATTTGTTTATGTGTACAGATTACTATATACTGTAAAGTTCATAATCATGATGCTTTTTTATTTTAGCCAGAAAAGAGCAGGATGACAGTAACCTCCATAAAAGTTGAGCCTTGCCTGTCTGTGGCCTCTCAGGATACCACAGAAACTTGTACCTCACAGCCACAACCTCAGCCTAATGATGTGAGTATTTATATTTTAAACATGATGTCATAATGGTCATGGCCATATTAAACTCTCAAACCACTCTCAGCAGTGGTTTGTTGCCACTCATATTAAACACACTCACAACTGAAGACAGTCAGTTAGATCACATAGTGTAATCTTCATCTCTCTGTCTATTAGGATCATGGCTATGCCTTGCCAGCTTCTCTTACTGCTGTTACGGCTAAACTGAAGGAAGCCTTGGCAAGAGTGGAAAGTCTAGAGAGGGAAAAGAAAAACGCCATGGCCAGAGAAAAGAGGGCAAAGACCACAGTTCAGTCTCTGTTGGGGGATTTGAGTGACAAGAAACTAATTAATAAGAAGCTCAGAGAGAGGCTTGAATTATACTCAGGTAAGATGAAATTAGCTCTTTGAAACTCATATTCAAGACCCATTCAGTAAATTTTTGAAGAGTCCATTTATTTCAGGAACTTTAACACTAAGTGAAACACTTTATGTAGATTAACTAAACATAGATTGGAAAGGCTTTCTTGCTCTTAATTATGATTTCCTGCTAATTTGTGTTAATGAACACATGAGATTTTAAATCAGACACATTACATCAGACCAATAAAAAAACATTTTTAATGCAGAGATGTAACCTTAATGAAAAGTATGTCTTATACCTGCTTTTAGGTTGTCATCTATTTTCAAAAGGTACTTTTTATCTAACAAATGAGCTTCATTGGAACACGTATTCTAATTTATTTAATATAACTACAGTTTTTTAACATCCTCAGATATTTATCTGAAGGAGAGGTTTTTCATTTTTGCTCTTAAAATTTCAGATCTTCAGCTGGACTTCTTAGAAAATCAGGGCCATGAGTACTCAAAGGAGCACAGAGAGTTTGCCCTCACACTCCATCTGCACAGTCCAAAGGCATACAAGTACCTCCGGGATACTGGAAAATTGCCCCTCCCACATCCACATACATTACAAAGGTAACCTTAATGTTGACCAGTTTATTTATTGTTTTAATTACAATAAACTTTGAAAATATACTTAATGAATGTCTATGTATGTTATGTCTTATCAGTAATTCCTGTATGATGTGCCTGTTTTGTAATCTAGGTGGCTGGAATAACAATCCATCTGCATGCCAGTTCCAGGACATCTGATGGTTCGATGTGGTGGCTCCCCTAGTGGCAATGTGGCTGCCCAGCATGACACCTTGTCCCTGTCACCTTTAGATGTCCTCTGCTTGAATTGCTGAAGAGTAACAATCTCCATTTCAGATGTTGTGTGCGACCATGGCAATCTTCCAAATAAGTTTGGTGGTCTGGTGGAAAATGCTCTGGTTTCTACAGCAGGATTTGTAGCAGATTCTACGGAAACTGCTGTGTCATGTGAGCTGGTCAGAAAGGCTGTGTCATCATTTGATGGGTTACCACCTCCTAACCCTGAACAACTATGGTTCCATCACAAGGCACAGTGAAGCTGCTGAGAGCTGAGATACTAGAGCTTCAACACAGCAACCTCCAAAGGTGTCAACCATTGCACACATTGTTCGCAAAGAGACTGGAGAAGATTAGACATAATTTGACACTCAGGGCTTCCCCCAGTGTATCATAAGCCTGGCGGGCAGGCAAGCTTTACTCGTGTGCGTTTAATCTCAACATGTTGAGTTTGTGTCTGCGCTGATAAAGTCTGAATTCCTGGTTAGCCGGTGCGTTGGTGAGCCAGTGGTACTGTCCGTGGAGGAGCTTTCATGCTCGCCTCGTAGTTGCGCAGCCCACGGGTTTATTTTTATTGTATTTGTTTGCAGTGACACAATGCATCAAACTGTACAATATGAAATGCTTTATCTACAGTAGAATTAATGCGCACATCCACGCTGAGAGCAGACAAACCCGTCCCATAAAGCTTGAGCAACCAAAACAGTCTTTGTGGTGCTTATTAAAAACCTTAATAGCCATGAAATGGAAGAGCTACTAAAACCACGCAATTTGTCAGCTTAACATCTTTCAATACAACGATGTATTAATGCATCTTTAATACCGACGGTAGTATTAAAGATGACACTGATAATCATCATTCTTTCTGCCTTGTTCTCAATGGTTATGACTTTGTTTTTTAAGATAAAAATGCACCACATTGTCAAAGTCACTTCTCTTGATTTACAGAAAGGCAGTACAAGAAAAAACAGTTACATTTTATTTGACGGGATGTGCACAAGACTGACATAACACCTGTCATGAATATAAAGAAGTCTTTATGAATGTTTATGACTGTTGTCATGAAGTGTCAATTGGTAAATAATGACACTTTTAATGCAAAGTTGCATTAAAAGCCCCAATTTTGCATGATTTTGCAAACAATGTCACTTTAGTGCAAAGTTCACCCTTTTAATGGACTTTCAATGCAACCTTTAGAGCAACTTTGCATTAAAAGTGTCATTATTTACCCATTGACACTTTATGACAACAGTCATAGCCATTCATGAAGACTCCTTCATCTTCATGAGAGGTGTTATGTCAGTTTTATGTACACCCGGTCAAATAAAGTGTTACCAAAAAAAACTTCTGCAAAGCAGTCCTGTTTCTGGGATTTTAGCTCATGTAAAACTTTTATGAGCAACTCTATAAATATGTAAATATGGTTGTGTCATCACAGATAACTGATTATTTGTGTGTATTTATATAGTTTACCCATGTGCATATAATTATAAATAATCTAATCATATTAAGTTTTAATAATTAATCCCTTCTATATTTGTATGATTGTATGTATACATAGATATACAAATGTATAGATAAAATCTTAAAAAATATAAAAATATGAGTGACTGTGTGGTTTGCAAAATACTTTTTGTACATCATTTTAGAATATTTCATTACTGTTAACCCCACCAGAAATATACTGAACCATGTGTCCATATACATGACTGTATGCATAAAGTTTCAGGAAAGAAAATGTGAAAATCAGTTTAGTATTCAGTGATTTATGTCTCATTAAACCATTCATTACATCTGCCAAACAGATTACACAGAGCACAGCAGGCAACCTTTCCAAGATGTCGGAGGCATCTACCTTATTAGGTCTGACTAAGGGGAGAGCAGTTTTTTAAAGATTTATTTAGGATAGATGACGATAATGACACAGAAAACAACCAAGAAACGCAATGTCTAAAGTTAATGAAAAAAAAAATCTTTAAGTTTTTAGAGATTCTAATGTTTTGAAATTCACAGTTTCAGCAGACTACTGATAGACCAGGAATCAAACGTTTAACTATGCATCTTAAAACATCACAGATGTTAATAGGTCAAGCCAATTAATGCAAATGAGAATTAAAGATATTGGTGGCCAGGGTTTCCCTCAGTGTATTATAAGCCTGACGGGCCACAAGGTTTTACATGTGCCCCACCATTGCTTATTTATTTCTTTTTAAAATGTTTGCATTTTTAAAATTTTATAGTTGGTCTTCAGGTATTAATCTTCCAGTCTTTCAATAACACATAATTATAAAGGGATATTTTCAAATTTCCTGTCAACTTTAAACATTTTTTAACTCAAAGACACAACGAGGTGCTGGATGAATGACTGCCCAAGCACCCAACCACTGGGCTTAGAAAGTTTTCTGGGGGAAACCTTGAGTACCATTACTGAGCAGTTACTCCAAGAGAAGAAGCTTTATAGATCAAATGTAGCAATAAATTCATAAACTCTGACTTTGATTTGCTTTTTCAGCTGTTCATTGTCCTGTGGAGATTTGGCATAAAGCGCTATCAGCTCATCAGAAAGCAATGAATTATCAACAAAGTGAGAGGTTTCTATTACCTTCTTGTTAGGTGTAACAACTTCCAATCTGTTTATCCATATTTTTTAAATAGTTGTGATGATAAATACAGAAAGAAAATATTTATCATAACAACAGTAATAATCATAATATCTGGTGCCTACATCATTTTTTATGCAGGCTACCTCCCATGAAAGTTAATCCAGGGACCTGGGTAATGTTTAGGGGACGCTGGCAAAAAAACGGTGGAGAACCACTGGCCTCAACCTTTTCACCCATCAGAAACTGAAAACACTGGAATCTGAAGAAAAAAAGATTTCAATATAAAAACATACAATCTGAAAATGAAACAAAACAAGACATTTTCAGAATATGAAAATGCATAATAAGAAGTGAATGAAAAAACATTCAAACTAAAAGAAACTTGGGTTTCTTTACAATACAGATGCATTTTTGGAGAGGGAGGTTTCAGGTGTCCAGATCAAAATTATACATTTGCTTGAAAATACACTTTTCTCTTTATCTTTGGTCTAGTGAGTTAATCAGGGCTCATTTTTATTAATATGTAGACTTTCTATTCTAAATATTAAAAATGTGCCCCGCAGTCAGAAACCATGCATAGTATTAGCTGACTATTAAACACACACATACAAATCTGTTCCAGTCCCCACTGCTGATCTTGGTTTTGCAGATTTCCGGGATAACTAGGAGTCCATTCTGGAACCAAGTCAACACAGCACCTCCTTTCCTCTGTCCTGTAACTCCTACTACAGAAAACGACAGTTGTGTATGCATTTGTGAGTGCGAATGGGTGAATGTGACTCTAATGAAAAACGCTACGAGTCAATATAAGTGGAAAAGTTTGGTCCATTTATCATTTCCCATGAATTCATTCACATTGCCCTATGAGAAACTGCTATTCTTTTGAGGTTTAGTTCAGGGGGCCGTCTGTTGTGCAACTTGTTATGTGTGTGGGGGAGCACAATAATTAGGAGTTTCACATGATGTTTTGTCCTTCCGAGCACCCCTCCCCTTAACCCCCCATCGTTGATCCAAGCACATTCTTGGACCAAGATCAATAGATCTGAGTGGAGTTTTGTCTCTCTCAGCAAGAAAAAAGTCATTTGTCTGCTGTCTTGGCAAGATGTCAGGAAACATTTGACAGTGTGACCCCGGGGCCCGGTAAGAGTGCAGCATGAGGGAATGTGTATAAATGTCCCACCAGCAACATGGGGCCACAGCTGCTGGGCCTGATAAGACTGTTTCCACTGCATCTAAGAGAAGGTAAGGAAATATATTCATCTTGTGAAGATATTATATGTTAATCAATATAGAAATAAGGTTTAATCTGTATCGAGATAAAGTTGAAAAGTTATTAACGGTTTAGAGGGATCAGGCAGAAGTTGTAAAAGTTCTGTTAAAAAGCTGCTTAGTGTGATGGAGTGACTCAGCAGAGCAGAAGGTTGTAGAGGGTCTAAAATGTTTCCACATTCATGTTAAAATGCTTTTGTAGATGTTAAAAGTTTCAAATTATTTCTAAATGTTCTCCACCTTTAAATTGATCTATACAATTAAGCTGAAAACAAATACATTAAATAGATTTTTGTTAAAAAAAAAACCTAACCCTGGATGCAAACTTGATTTGTTGAAACATCTTCTAATACCATTTTATGATTCAGTCAGGATGTCACATCTTAATCAGAGAATTCCCATTCTGCTTTTCAAATGTTCTGCAGATATTTCAGATGGAAACAAATTCCTTTATCCACTGTTTACCACCCAGATTTTTTGCCATATTCAGTTCTAGAGTCTGGTTGCATCATTTCATCAAATCTGGAATGATTTAGAGTCTAATACTGTAAAATATGATCTCTCTTTATCTACATCATCCCAGCAAAGGTGTGCACAACTGTTCTCTGTGAATTAGATGTTTTGGATCTGTGGCCCAAAGGTTCTTACTTTGCATGAAAATGTGTTTGAGTATTCTGTGGAAAAAAGATTTCTATTTTTCAATCTTGGACCACTACATACGGAGGGAACAGGTTTTTCCATGTGGGACACAACTAGTACTTTAATTCCTGGAGCTCCTTTAGTCCTACTGTTGGTCTCACGGCAACGTCCTAAACCCATTTCTGGTTTTCCTCACTATTGTCTCATATTGCATCTTGTTTTCACTGACAACCTGCTAAGTGAGGTGTTAGAAGGGCTCTGGGTGGTCTGCCAGCAGCCTGCATGTTTCTGTGTCAAAAACGTTAAAAGTGGACAGGATATTAGAAAATATTACTAGGTAATTCTGTGTTATTGGGTCACTATATTGACAATATTTAAACACCAACTGAAGAGTCTTTATAAAAGGCCAACACAAAAAACCTAATGAAGTCATCAGATAGTGGATCTTCAGACAAGCTGTGTAATGATGGTCACATTTAAAATGAAAATAAAATACATATTGCCTACTAAGAAAAATAATGAGAAAGTATGCTTATATGCTTATATTAAATATTTTCAGAGCACAGAATGTGTTGTTTTAAGTTTTCTTGTGTTTTACTAAAACCACCTGTTTTATTTAGTCAGTTTTTGTTAGTTTAATAAGGGTATGTACATCTTTGAGAGCCACTGTACAGATAATTGCTGAGTATCTGCTTGAGTTTTAAATTAGAACTACTTCAATATTCAGTTAGATTATGATGTAATGATTATTAATTTAAGATGATTTGTGATAACTTCTTTTTCCAACAAGCTACTCCCACTATCATTCGATTTTTCATTTTTCCACTAGATGAATCTTCAAACAGTCCCCTTCATCCTGCTGGTCATTTCCTGTGGCCAGGCTTCCCAGTACACCGAGCTGGCGCAGTACGTTGATGACCATCAGGAAGAACATGTTGAGGTGACAACTTGAACCACTGATGGTGCTGTTTCTCCATCTCACTGCTCAACTTTTTGACATACTACTTGCCTCATCTCTCCCCAAAGCTGATTGCTCTGACTACATGTTGATCAACCACAATCATTGGGTCCAGCGAATGCAAGCAGTTTGCACCTATTAACAAGAAGCTCAAATAAAAGTGGGAGAAGGTTTTCTGTTGCAGGATCTTCCGCTCACCCTCAGCCTAACATGGTTAGACTATGGTTGTGTCTCCACCATAGTGCACAATGACAGCAGGTCATCCTTAGAGATTTCATTTGTTTGAGTTCTGGTTCATAAAAGCACTCCATAGTTCATGTCCACAGGTATGTGAGGACAGGTCTGACATAAAAGTTAGGACGAAGAAAATTATGATTTGTTGAAGATGTGGGTATTAGTTGCTTACAGGAGGATTCACTTCACTTATTCAACAGAATAACTTTCTGTTGTATCAACATAAACTTTCTTTGGACTGATTAAAAGTTGTAGCTCATTCACAATGAGATTTTGATTTGTGCGCCAGGCTCTGAGGGAGTGGGTTGCAATTGAAAGTGACTCGAGCAACATTCTGAGAAGACCAGATCTGCACCGCATGATGGAGCTGGTGGCTGAGAAGCTGAGACTGATGGGAGGGACAGTACAACTGGTCGACATCGGAGAGCAAGAGGTCAGTGACAAAACCCCCAGGTCTCTGCTAAAGCGATTCCCTTTTTTAACTTCTCTTTGAGAATTTGGAGTGTGTCGTCTTTACTTCAGTAGGCTAATAATAATTCTGCAGCGGTTGCTCCATTGGACAGGTATATGTCTTTGTTAATATACCTGAGATGACAAAACTATAGCTTGATTTACCAGAACAGTCAAGCACAAACCTTCTGAAGGCCAGGAGCTGACAGTTAACAGCAGGTTCAGAAACATTTTCAAAAGTTGACCCAATTTACAGCATCACCTTCTGGATAAAAGCATCCCATATTCAAACTGAATCTAAACATTCAGCCTTTCAATGTGCCCTGCTCACCAATTACCTTTCACTTCTGCTCCACCTAAGACCCAGTGGCAGCCACTTTATGGAAAACCAGTTAATGATCTGACATTTATTCAGCAACGACAACAATAAAGTGAAAGGTGGAATTAATAAAGTACTTTGAATTTGATCAAAAAGGAGATTATTGCCAGGAGATTGAGTTCATTTAAAACACCAACTAAAATAAAAGAGTACAAACACCTGGAGTACCAGCCTAGAGTAATTGTCACTTGTAAAAGGAAAAACTAAATTATTTAGCACTTTGTTTCTTTAGATTGTTATAATGACTGGATACAGGCATCTGAAAATACCTCCCATGAGAGTTAAATGTATGATGTCTCATTCTGATTGAACAAAAACAACAATATCAAAAACTTGTCACTATTTGTGAAGACTTCTTCACAAACACTGAATATATCTTCTTGTTATATCTTGTGAAGATATAACAAAATCAAACCTCATTTGCATCCTGGGAGAAGAAGTATAAGAGGTCGAGGAATATAAATACCTCAGTGTTCATCTGGACAACACACGGGACTGGAGACTCAACAGTGAAATCATCAATAAGAAGGAACAGAGAAGACTGGACTTCTTACGAAAGCTAAGATCCTTCAAGGCTTTTAGCAAGATACTGCAGATCTTCTATAAGTCTGTTGTTGAGAGTGTCATCTATTCATCCGTCATCAGTTGAGGCAGCAGCATCAGAACCAAGGACCTAAAAAAGGTTCAATAGCCTGATAAAAAAGGCTGGTTCTGTCCTGGTTCTGTCCTGGTTCTGTTCTGGTTATGTTCTGGTTCTGTCCTGGTTCTGTCTTGGTTCTGTTCTGGTTCTGTTCTGGTTCTGTCCTGGTTCTGTTCTGTGGATGGCTGTGGAACCTCTGGAGATGATGATTCAAAGAAGGATTCTTTGTAAAATAAAGAAAATTATAGACAACCCTGACCATTCTCTTTATGAGACTGTCTTGGAAAAACAGAGTGCCTTCAGTCAGAAGCTTATTCAGATTCACTGTAAGACAGACTGTTACAGGAGATTTTTCCTGCCAACAGTGATCACTATCTACAATAATTCTTTGAAGAATTTAAATTAATGAGTTACAACATCTAATTTCCCTTTGGGATCAATAAAGTATTTGTGAATTTTGAATTTGAGTTAGCTATTGTTTTAACTGTATTGTCATATCCTCATTTGTAAGTTATTTTGGATAGAAGCTTCTGCCAAATGTATAAACATACATTAACACCCCCTGGTACTGATTCACATTGTGCCATATTATTTCAAAATCTGGGGATAATGTGTCATTTTGTAGAAATGTGTGAATACCAACCATGCCTTTGTACATGCAGCTTCCAAGTGGACAGACGATAGCACTGCCAAAAGTAGTGACAGCTCAGTTTGGGAGTGACCCCAGCAAACACACAGTGTGTGTCTACGGTCATGTGGATGTTCAGCCGGCGAAGCTGGAGGACGGCTGGGCTACCAATCCCTACAACCTGACAGACATCAACGGTAGCCACCATTATGTTCAGTTCAGTTTTTTTTACCTGATTTTTAACTGATTAAATGATGATTTCTTCTTGTGGAATTATTTTTCATACATCAGTCCAAAGATAACTATTATGTCTGTTTGAAACATCTCAAAAATGACATAATTTGTGATTTGCATTTAAATTTTCCTGACCTACAGCGAATTCTAGCTATAGTGTCATAAATAAATATGTTTTATGGCACTGTACCTTCAGGTAATCTGTATGGAAGAGGAACATCAGACAACAAGGCTCCCGTTCTGGCCTGGATCCACGCTGTACAGGCTTACCAAGCCCTCAGCATGGTGAGAGAAAACACACCAGCCCCTATAGAGACATTATTATGTATTATGTAAATATAGCCATTTAACTTCAAATGGCTATATGTCTGTATGTCAACAGTTACTGCATTTGTTCTTAAACTCTACTTTTGGCATCCACCAGGACCTGCCAGTGAATGTGAAATTTCTCATTGAGGGTATGGAGGAGACAGGCTCCAACGGCCTGGATGCAATGATCCTGGCACAGAGAGACACCTTCTTCTCTGATGTGGACTACATCGTCATTTCTGACTGTGGCTGGCTGAGCAGCCGGCCAGCCTTAACCTATGGCACCAGAGGGAACTGCTACTTCTTTGCTGAGGTTGTAGAATTCTTTCTTGAAACCTTTCTGTCTGTATCTGATTCTTACTGTGTTGTGTGTTTGTAGGTTGAAGGCCCTAAACAAGACTTACATTCTGGTGTCTATGGAGGCACTGTGATCGAACCAATGACTGACCTCATTGGCATTCTTGGTGGGTTTAAAGGGCGTTTTCCTTTGATTCTTACACTTTGCCCTGTTTATTTGCGTTTCTGTTCCCTTTGGTAGTTTATGCAGCTGTTTTCTTTTAAGAATAAAAAATTCTCATCGAAACAGTCCCCAGTGAATTAACTGAAGGGCTAAAGGAGCAGAACCCTTTGGTCTCTATGGAAAACATCCCCTAAAATACTTGAGTGTTTAGAAATGGCGAGATAAGTTAGGGAAATTTGAACTGAATTGGTTTATAATGTGGTACCTATATGTTTTGCAGTAGTTTGTGCTTTGTACAATTTAAAAAAAACAAAAAAACAACAACATTTTTGTCAGATTTAAAAATAAAATCAAGAGCCTCCTGACAAATCTCCTCAGTAAGAAATCATCATTTTGAAAAAATGCTCAAACCTATAAGTTGCTACAGTAAATTATCTGGTGTATTTAGCTACCGTTGTTTTCCAAATTTTCTGTTTTTCACATGCTAATGTTTGTGATAGTCAAATAATGTTACTATCAAAGATAACATCAGCAAATATAAAAAACTGTTTTTAGACAATGATTTCATTCAACAAGGGAAAAATCTATCTAAACCAAGCTCACCCTATGGTAAAGTCATTGCAACCCCTTTTTTGTTAAATCAGGAATTAATTGATATGTTAAAAAACAGTGAGTTTAATTTCAGTGAGCACATCCAGACCTGATTAATCCCAGACGTGTAGAACAACATCACTTAAATAGAACCTTGCTGTCAACATGAAATGTGCTAAAAGACTTTAAAAAGCAAGCCATCACGTCTAAAGCTAATAAAGAAGGTGAACAGCAGATGAGAAACAGTTACTCAGATCTACTGGTCTAAAAAGAAAACCATTTTTAGTGAGTCCAGAGAACCACGAGTGATAACCATTTTCCACAAATGAAGACAATTTGAACAAGTAGCAGAAAAGTGAAACTTGCAGGGCAAAAAAAAAAACTTCTGACCAAAAAGAGCTGTCTCTTCACAAAAAAAACAAAAAAACATCTTAGCAGTCTTCAAGACTTTTGGACAAATATTCTATAGACTGATGAGATAAAAGCGGAACTTCTTTGGAAGCTGTGTATCCCATTACATCTGCTTTGACTCTAACTGCATTTCAGAAAAACACAATCACACCAATAGTCAAACTTAGTGTTGATACTATTTTGGTCTTAGCTGAAATCAAAATGGAAGTTTTAAGATGATCTAGTCAAATTCAAACTGAGTGAAATGCAGTAGCATGTTGGGGAGGGGGGAAATCCAAAGTGACTGAATTAAAACCACTGCCACTTTGATTTTGATTTTTTTTAATGACAGTAGGACTCTAAAGTTTCAAGTGTTTAGGGGGTAGGAGTTTATAAGTTCTCACTTCTTCCTACCCCATTTTGAGCATGATATGTTAACTGAAACAAAAAATCTGTATTTTCTCTTCTTTTTTATGCACTTCTTGTTACTGTGCACTATTTTATTTTTATATTTGCATTTGTATCATGTTCGAATAAAATTTCATTTCAAATTTCAAATTTCATTTCAAACAACTCTGCAAACATGAATGGGTCAACATTTCTCTACAGAGATGTAAAATAAAACTTGCCAGTTATAAACTATGGTTTAATTTTGAATGCTTTCCTCAGCTAATGTTTTATATTGGGGGAAATTACAGAAAAAATAGTTTAAAAAAATCCTTAGTTGCTTTATATGGTCACTTTTCTCTCAGACACACTCATCAGCCCCAGTGGAAAGATTCTTATTCCAGGGATCCGGGAAGCAGTGGCTCCTCTGTCTGATGAAGAATGGAGAATGTATCAAGATATTGAGTTTGACGTGGACAATTACAAGAACAAGACTGGCGTCAGCCACCTCATGTACAACAACAAGGTAGTAATAAAGTCAAGTCGGAACACCCCCCCCCCAAAAGAAAAACAAGAGTTTTCTCCTGACTCAACGAGTCTCTGTATTGCTCTTCCAAAGGTGGACTTGTTGGCCCATAGGTGGCGCTACCCCACTGTTTCCATCCATGGTATAGAGGGGGCTTTCTCTGACTCCGGCACAAAGACAGTCATCCCTGCTAAGGTCACTGCTAAGTTCTCAATAAGACAAGTCCCTGACATGGACCCAGCAGCGGTCAAGAAACAGGTAGCATATATGAGTTCTTTAGAGTGTTGATTTATGTCGTGCTGTGCTTTACTAACATCTCCTTTTTATACTTTAGGTGACGGACTACCTTCAGTCTGTGTTTGCTAAGAGAAAGAGTCCTAACACGCTGAAAGTTACCATGGTGATTGGGGCCAAGCCCTGGCTGGCTGACACTAAGCACCCTCTGTATGAGGCTGGAAAGGCAGCGATCAAGAGAGGTAAGAAAGCTACTTCAGCTTTCCAGGGACTGGATCCTACAACAGCCTTTTAGAGCCATTATAGATAGAAAGAAATAATCTGTACTGCACACAGCTATATGTTTTACTTCAGTTGTCTTCTACCTGAACTGTTTGGCTTTACAGAAGCTTGTTAAGCTGACGAGAGATGTTGTGCTTATTTGTGAAATTGTAAAAGTATTTAGGGCTTTTGAAAATGCTTTGTTGTTTTTTTTCCAACACTGAAGAACATACAATAGACAAAAAGGTTTTGCATTTGAGTTATACATACATGATACATATTGGCTCTCTTTCAGTTTTCAATGTGGATCCTGATCTAATCCGTGAAGGTGGGACCATCCCCATTGCCAGAACCTTCCAGGATGTGACGGGGAAAAGCATCATCATGATGCCCATTGGAGGCTTTGATGATGGAATGCACTCCCAGAATGAGAAAATGAGCAGGTTTTACACACTTCATGCCTAACAACTACTCTAATTTCCTTTTTTTATTTTACAGGATAAGTTTAATTATTTTCAGTTTTGGTCTCTTTTGCTCAAGGACACTGTTGGAAGCTGTGGGTATAATGTTAGCTGTGTGCCCTCATGTGACTCCACAGATTTTCTTTCAGATTAATTTCAGCCGCTTGGTCAGTCGGTTCTAAAAGTTTAGTTTTCCTCCTTTGAAATCATTCTTATGTAGATGCATGTGGAGACTCACTGAGGTTTCTGAATGAAAGATTAAATAGAAATATGATTTACTGTCCCACAGTGGGGAACATCTGGTGTAACATTAGGAAAGTGACAGTTAATGACACATGTAGATTCACATAAAGATAACAAATATAATATAATATATAAAATTAATTTAGGAGTAACAGTGTACAATATGGGCAAAATTAATAAATAAAATACTGTGCAGTTATTAAAAATAGCATAGTTCAGTTGCACATTCCTGTGAATGTGCAACTGAGTTGAATAATTTTTTTTAAAAATGCACAAAATACTTTTTTATTTTGCAGGTACAACTACATCGAAGGAACCAAGTTATTCATCGCCTACCTGAATGAAGTCGCCCAGATTAACAAGACCAGTGTTTGATCTATCTATCTATCTATGTATCCATCCATCCATCCATCCATCCATCCATCCATCCATCCATCCTTGTTTGTTCTGGTTATTTTCATCCCTCCCCATGTATAATTAGTGTTAGTTATGTTCTAGATCATGCAGTCCTGTAGTACACTGCATTTGTTTCATTTAATAAAAATAAAACAAATACAAAACTGTGTATACATTTTAATTGAAAAAGATTCTGTCATGTTGTATAATAAGTGGTAATAAGGAGTCAAAAACTACATTGTTCACTGAGTCATTTATTAAAATAGAAGTGGAAGGTTTATTTTCCTTATCAAATATTTAAAAAAAAATAATAAAAATTTAAATATTTAAACATAATACATGCATAAGTAGTCACACTATAAGACTCAGAACTGAGACCAGGTTCATCTGATCGTCCTTCAGACATTTCTGCAACTTGACTGGTAAAGCCAGTTGACTGAGGACCTTGGTCAGAAAGCTGATCAATACCCAATGGTCACATGTTCAATTCAGTTTATTGAACACATGACCATCTCAAGATACTTTACAAAAAACATCAATTTAATTCAATCATGCAGACAGATTCCTAGTAAATTACGTCCACTCCACATTTATCATAGTTATCAAACAGTGGATGTGTTTCCATTACAAATGGAATGGAATTACAAAAAAATTATCAGTATTCTGCTGATCTCAAAAAACACAAATCTGCAGTTGCAGTGTTTCTATTAAATAAAAAACACAATTAAAATCACATACATAAGTCGGTTCACATGATATTTAAAAACCATGCAACGCCATCATCCTCCTACCACTTCCTGTCGTCGTCGTCTTCTTTTTTTGCCAGTAGTAATATCCGGCTGCTGATCACATCACTCCCATGATGCAAAAAAGTGTTTCCATTGCAGTTTTGTAAAATACACTAATTTAAGTACATCTAGCACAAAATCTTTAAATTAAAAAATTTGAGTTTTTTTTTCTTAATCAGCATGTCTCCATTAAGCTAATAAATTTTTTTAATTACAATTTTTGCAATAATATGGTCAGTGGAAATGCAGCTAATGAAGGCAAGTTCAGTTTATAATACATATTGGTTAAATAGTTTTCAATAACATCAACATTCCAACAAAAATCAAAGCAAACTCATCGGCCATTGTATCGATTTATATGAGACTGAAAAGTGCATTTTATTCCAACTGTGGAAATGACTTCAGGGTTTATTTCAGCCCAGTTCTCTTGCAGATCACTGATGTATTCCAGCAGGAAATGGCTGGGAGGAACCCTGGTGTTGTGAAGAAGCCGTCCCTGACACCTCAGCGGCCTGATTCACAACACCAGCTGACCCTCCCCACCCACACAGGCCTTCACCACGGCGTTGTGAGACGATGCAGAGGCAGTGTGACGAGAACTTCTCTCCACGGACAGAAACATAGCACACACACACACACACACACACACGCACGCACACACACACACACACACACACACACGCACACACACACACACACACACACGACACCTGCTGAACCAGCAAAGATTCTGTAACATTTGAACCCATCGTCCCTCTGCAGTACAGTTTTGTCCAGGATTACCTTCACACACATAGCTGCAGCAATACCCAGGTTGGAGCCTCAACAAATACTGGGACCAGTTTCCATGTCATTCACAGTCTCTCCACTGGGGGCAGTTTGCACACAGGAGTTCTGCTTTTACCTTTTGCAGGCTGATGATCTGATGTGAAACAGGTCACACACACACCACACCTCGATTTAACCTAAAGAAAAGACGAAAAAGGCAAATCAATTTAATCAGCAATTACATGTTGGAAATATGTAATTTAGAATCTTGACCTCAGCCCTGCAGCAGTTCATCTTTTACAAAATTCCCAATTAAAAAAAAATCTCACAGAGTTTCTCTGTGAAACAAAAGGCCCAGTCCATAAATGTACCAGCGTTCCATTTGCTCATCTATTTATAAAGTGCTTTGGAATTGAGGACAGGGTTATGATGAAGCTGAGAATAACTTGGGTCTCACAGCAGAAAGCCCTAATCCACCTTGAAGCAGCCCCGCTGAGTGGGAACACTCCAATCATGTCAGAAAAACTAGGTTTGCAGCAAGATGAGATTTGGTAAAACTGTAACCCCAGAGCCCTGGGAGGCCTAAGATCTGGTTTCTACCAATCAGAATCTGGCATGATCCCTCTGATTTTACACTCAGCAGGAAAACATCATTTTAAATGGTACCACAATTAATGATGTTCAAGGTAAAGAAATAAACAACTGCTGGTTTAATGAATGGTACTGATAACATAGAGTTTGGTTTTATTAGTTATTCATAGGACTGGTTGAAATGTATATGTGTTTATTTTACTCTTAAGGCAATAATAATAATAATTGTATTTATTTATAATCATTAATAATAAACATTTCCCAAGCCCACAGAACTGTGGTAGGACGCCACATGTGCAACAAGTCTAGTTGTGAAATTTCCTCGCTCCTAAATATTCCACAGTTAACTATCAGCTGCATTGTAAGAAAATAGAAGTATTTAGGAACGACAGCAACTCAGCCATGAAGTGGTAGGTCATGTGAAGTGATGGAGCGGGGTCAGCGGATGCTGAAGAGGTCGCCAGGTTTTGCAGAGTCAGTCACTACAGAACTCCAAACTTCATGTGGCCTTCAGATTGTCTCCATCTGGCAATAAGAATGGAATGTCATTTAGGCTAATATATGAATCAAGGCAGGTGAGCAAATACTTTTGGCAAAAATATATATATATGGCATTTAATGGGCTATTATAACCACTATCACTAACAAAGCGGGACACTGGTGCAAACAAGGACATTTTCCAGGGCCTCTTATTTTTCAATTGGATTTCTCTCTCTCTCTCTCACACACACACGCACGCACGCACGCACGCACACACACACACACACGCACGCACGCACGCACACATACACACACACATACACACAAAATGCTCTTTTAAAGACTGCCATAATATGTGTCATTATGATAATCATAATAAACTTGTTTTAACTTTTAAATTTGTCTAATTTTACCTGCATAATTCACAACCTGGCCAAATTTCATTAATTTGCATCAAAACTGCCAAAGTTATGAAAAACAGAGAGAAACATGGCCAGGCATCAAAAACAGTGTGAGCTGCAGCTTCAGCTACAGTTTCATAAGGCATGAAGAATCCCATATGTATCTTTATGGTTCTATGTGGACTGCAGGCGAGCCTCCAGCACTGTGACCCCTCCTCAGCTCTGTTGGTTAAACCTTCACTCTGGGCAAGCTCGTGTAATGAAGTTGCCCCTAACTGTGTCAGAGTGCTGGGCTGTAGGTGGGAGCAGCTGATTAGCAGCAGTGTGCACAATGTTCTGCAGGCCTGGTAGTGAAGCTGGGTTTTAAGCTTTGCCTTTTCTCACTCCATTAGTCATCAGTTTGTCCTTTTCCCTGACCGGTGGTGGACAGGTCAAGCCTTTACTAATTCTTCTGAAAGCTGCCGCGGCACACTTCACATAATATCCAAGCAACACATTCCTGCTAATCCCCTTTCATCAGGTTCACTGGCCTTTCTGGTCTATCTAATTGCAACAAAGCCCACATGAGGGCTTTTGTGCCAACAGAAAGTTCTTTTATGGTTTCAATTAAACGCCTGGACTGGCTCAGTGGAGACTCCTGGCTGACTGCCAATGTCCTTCAGACAAAGAATGTCATGCACATAATGAATGGAAACACTTGAGTGAAGGAGAGGTGGAAGAGGTGCAGAAAGTGGTGGGGAAGGGGGGGGAATAACCCACCCAGCCACTCTGCTCACAGTTTAGCTGATTTCACAAGCACTTTCAGACAGCTGAAAGATTTGAAGTAACAATCAAAAGTAGCCTGAGGGATTATCAGCTGGAGGAGGCAGAGGGGGCGTGTGCATATCGGAACAGCGGGGATGCAGACAGGCTCAGTTAGAGGTGCACCAGTTGAAAAGGTGGAAGTGGTCTGAATCTTCTCAAAGATGGCTTATTTAAAGGCTGTTTGAAGTTTCTTTTAACCTTCTCGTGTAAACATGACAGAGTTTTTGTTTCATTGTTTTCAGCTATTGTTCCAGCTGCCACAGTCTGTCTTTACTGTTAATCTGTCCTTCACTACTTCTGTAGCCATCTTTCTCCAGAACTTCCAAACATTACACTTTGGTGGCTTTCATTTCAGCACATTCATATACAGTGGCTGCATTTCCATTGCAGATGTGCACAAGCCTACATTTTACAGATATTGAAAAAAAAACCTCTATTTCACTATTTTGCAGTGTTTCCATTTAATAAGAAATTAAATTAAAATTGCACATGGATAACTTGTTCCTGTGACCATGACAGTGACAGATGTAAACAGCTACATGAGATATATTCATAATCCAGGCTTGATGCTAGCTCTCGTTATGTATCAGCCAATCAGAGGAGACGTCAGTGTCTTGTTCAGACTTTGGAACATCAAGCCCTTTAAACGTGGGAGTGTCTCTATTTCACTCTATTTTGAGGTTGTGGAGAAATTGTAGTTGGTGATTTTACAGAAGAGCTAAGGATTCAACACGTTGGGATGACACAACTTTTAATGAACTGTGTGATGCAGTGAGAGTTCTGGTGGAGCCAGCTGCACATAAAAGAAACAAAAACAAACCATCATCCTTCTTTAGGGTTTCAGTAGTAACATCCAGCTGTTGATCATGTGACTGGTGAGATGGAAAAAAAAAAAAGTGTTTCCATTCCAGCTTTGCAAAATTCATGTATTTTGGTACAGCTGAAAAACCACCTCATCCCAGTGCAACAACTTTTTCTCAAAAGACGTGTTTTTACAGAATTGATGTGTTTTTATTCAGCAAAATTATTTCAGCTTTTCCTGTTCTATGGATAATGGAAATGCAGCTACTGATGGGAAAATGACTTCTGATTCCAGTCAGGGTAAAAAGCTCAACACACCCCAGGATTTAATCGGAACTCAACATAATTTCAGTGTGAGGTTTGTGATGTTTGTTATTCTTGTCATCAGAACATCTCAATTATGAGTTCTGGACTTTTGCAGCATGTTGTTCATTTTCTTCTTTGGTCAAGCTGATGTAGATTAGCTGCTGTGTTGGGGATCATTGACCTGATGATGACCCCGAAGCCTCATCTGTCAAGCAGATTGGCTTCATATTAGACACCAGGATGTTTTTGGTGAACAGAAGTCAACTTAATAACTCTAACACAGTTCAGTAGCTGTGGAACAAGTCAAAATGACCTCCCCTCCACCATCTCATTTTAAAAACATGGCCTTTTATATTTTGTTGTCTTGTGGTTTACTCAGATCCAAAGCTTTCTCCTTCAACACTTTAAGCCAAGACATACTGGATGCTTTTATGAACTTGACGTGTTTAGCATACTAAGTGAGAACTCTCAGAAAAAGCTCTTTGTTTTTTTTTTTCTTATTATTTTTGCAATTTCTTTAAACTCTCAGTCTGACCTTGCAGCCCTTTTGCTGAGACAAGCGTCTTTGAAAGATTGGCAGCCGTCTAGATGCTTTCCACAGGGGAATAATCTTTCTCTGTAGGATGAGGGACTATTAATAGCTGCAGAGGATGTAGAGCTTTACATCCTTTCTAAGCAGCAAGTACTGCATCTCCGATGTGGGCACATCCAGTAAATTACAACAATCACCAATAAGAGAAATCAAGGTGAAGTTGCTTTAAATCTTCAGAGAAATGAGGAGGAAGGGTCAAGAAGATGAAGTGACATAAAAGTGTCCCCAACCATGTGGAGGTCAAAGGTGACCAGAGACATGAGGGAGTGGAAGGAGAGGAAGAGATGGAAGAGGAAGAGCATCACAACGATGTGAGGGGAAAGAGTGTCTGCAGCTTTACCTCCGTCTGAGCGCTCACATGGTGTTTCAGTTATCACTGGACATTATGTTACGTCTGGATTCAGCACAAAAATGATTTGCAAATGATCTAAGAGTCACTGCTCAGCTTTACACAATGAAATATTTTCAATAACTACATGTAAGACAATCACACAGACAATAGGACGTTAGAGATTTCTTTTACTTTCCCTTAGCTGATGTTTTACAAAGCAAACAGTGTTTAAATCTGATCATGTTTATCATTTGTAAATTAATGGCACTGTCTTAAAAAACTACTTGTCAGTATTTTTCTATTTAAAAAATTAAAACTGTCTGTCTTATTCCACAAGTTAATGAAGTTCAGATTCACACTGTGATTGGGTTCAGCTTAACTGACTGGGCCTTCAGGCGTATAACTGGAAATAAAAGCAGACAAACAGACCACAGAGGGTTACTGCAGTGCATGCATCTTTATTTAGGAGCTCTCCAGTTTAATATCTCTGCGCCTGACTTTGATTACATAAACACATCTATATATTTCCCATATGCGGCTGTCTCACAATACCTCAAGCAATAACGTCTTGTTGTCAAGAGATTTTTACGATCCCAGCCTGTTCCACTGTGAACAAAGTGCTGCAGAAAAGCCAGCTGCTGTCTGATTCTTTTCTCCTGATTAGACCCCCACCCCAACCCTCACAGCCTACGATAATATTTTGCTTAGCAGACACCTCAGGCATGATGAGAAAAACGTGTTCTCACTAATAGGATTACGATTATCTCCTACATGAAAAATCTAGGACACAGTAAATAAATAGTTTTGTTGAAATAAAACTTGCTCATTGTTTCGTCTATAATTTGAGTTCAGTTATTCATTTATATTTCTGCTTTTTTTTTTTATCTGAATCCTAAAGCTGTACATGTATGGATTTATTTAAGTTTACAGTTTAATTCTGGTGAGTGCATGCTGACCAATATACTATGACCAGTGCACAAAGTGCACAAAGTGCACTGGTCACAGTATATTATATATTAATAGTATATGATTATCTTTTGCCTTTATCATCTCTTGGGAAGGAAAGAGGTGGTAATGTTTTATTCACCCAAAATAACTTTCCATTATTTGAGGTGATGTTTATGTGTGATGTTTGGGCGTCAAAATTTCATGTGCATAAACTAAGTGTTAATAGCACGTCAACATTTACATTTATAAAAGCTTTATACGGATGTCTAAAGCAATGCATCTGTTAATGTCTGAAGTGTTACTCCAATAACATATATATTTACTAATGAAGCAGATGGTTATTTGAAGGGAAGCACTCCTTCTCTTTGCTAACCTGCTTTAGTCATGAATCAGAAACAGGTTTACGCATTACTACCATAGAAGGTAATATCTACTGACTTCCTGAATTCTGTGTTTGGAAGTATAACTAATCAAGCACCAAGGAAAATAAATGCAGGTCCTGGATTGGCTGCTTGTTGCTAGCATGCCAATAGCATTGCGTCTGGGTGTTTCATTGTTCCAACCTGCAACCTGCATTTTCTTTCAAACATATTAGATATGCTCCATGAAAAGTTCTGTATGCCAACTTGGGAAAATGAACAGCTCCATATGTATACCAAAAGGTATGGTTTTGTATTATTCTTTGTATATAATATGCAGTAATACGAGTTATTTCCCTAGTCTCTACAGGTTGTGATGATTCTGCACAGTTAGAGCTGAGGCTCTATCAGGAACATAAACACAGTATTTTCAATACGGTGCACCTTTATTCTGAAACAGTAAATCATTAAAACCCATTTGAAACCTCATACCTCCTCCTCTTTATGTCGTTAGAAAGTTACACACTCTCTTCACATCTCTGTTGAAGGCGTCCGTCTTTTAAGCTTCTTCCAACGCGCCGCCGTTTCTCCGCTCTGCAGAGAGACAGAAAAAGATGAGAGCTCAAAGCCGGCTGAGCGTTTTCTAATGGAAGTCCTGGTCGTTTTATTCAGATCAGACACCGGCTTCAATGACTTATCATTCTTCTCACATGCTGAGGGTGACGAGGAAGGAGGCTGTTACTGCATTCAGTCACTCATCAGCTTTTCCAGAATATTTGCTCTGTGTAATCACTGCCTGCTAAATCAAGTTTTGTTCATCATATTTAACTTGTTCAAAATATTTTTCCCCTGGTTTTGCGAGGTTTTCTGAGTTTTTTCCACTGATTATTCTGCTGAAGCCAATAAAATGAAATGAAGGTGGTAAACACTGAGGTCCTGACTGACAGGAATATGTGCTGCAGTTTATGCGGAGACAGACAGAAACGCTGAGCAATCGGCAGATGGCCAGATTGAATCCAGCACTTTCGGGCCCAGAATGAACGGCAGTCTTATCACAGGAAGTGCAGCTGGCTGGCGAGCGATGATGCTATACAGCGGCCTGCCTGCCAATCTGATGTCTGTCTGGATTTCCAAAGCAAGCGGGACTTGAAGGCAGCACAACGGAGGAAACACTACATTTTCATATGGAAATATTCAAGAAAGCCTGACTGATGTGGCATGGTTACTTTTGTAGCAACAGAGTCTGATCGGATGGTTTAAACCCATTTATGTCTTCGTGCAAACAGTCAAGATGCTTAAGGTGAAAATCACAAATTATCCTTTTTCCATAATTTTTCAATAAACTTAAGAATGAATTACTCAGGGTGCTGTGGCGGCTGAGGGAACAACAACCCACATAAGGAAGCCATAGTCCTCGAAACAGCCGTCACAGGTTCGATTCCCAGCCTGATGACCTTTGCCATATGTCTTCCCTCTCTCTCATTACCTGACTTTCCTTTCTGAGCACTTTCAAATAAAGGCCACTAGAGCCAAAAAAATAAATAAATAAATAAATAAATTACTCGAACCATGTTTCGACTGCTAGGGTGGAATCCAGCACATTTACCCCTCCATCACTCCTGAGACCAAAGAGTTCCAGCATATAGACAGACCCCAACTATCATTCCTTCAAGACAGGTTCTGTTTTTATTTCATAATAATTAAGCCAGACATAACAAATTTCAAGTACAAAGCTGTATTTTTATTACCAATAAGGAAAAAGTCAAATCCACAGGAGCCATATGAAATTTGTTCCTGCTACATCTTAATCAATCTCTTATTCCTAAGGGATTGACAGCCATCTACAGCAACATTTATTTAAAACGTTTTTAAATAAATGTTGCTGTAAATCAAATTAGCTCAAATCTTTGAAGAGTTGCTGTAGATGGCTATGGGCAGGAACGATCTCCTGTAGCAGTCCGTATTACAGCGGGTTTGAAAAAGCCTCCGACTGAAGACACAGTTTTTCTGTGATGGACTCATGAAGAGGATGGCAAGGGTTGTCCACAATTTTCTTGATTCTATGTTACAGAACCATACCAATTTATCCATACCCTCTGAACACTTTTATGGTTTCTTGCTTCCCTTCAATGTGTCGAGATTTTAAACCAGGGGTCCCCAAACTACGGCCCACGGGCCGGATCCGGCCCGCATCCACATTTGGTCCGGCCCCCTGAACAATACCAGAAAGCATTCAGATTTATTGTATTTTCCGGTTTATATGTGGATTTTTCTTCAACCACCAGGGGGGGCTCTTTAGCAGGAAGTGTGTCCTGTAAACTCTGGGTGTTTTGTTTTGCATGGCGCATTGCTGCCATCTGTTGGACTTTTAGGGAACTGCTTGACTTTTATGTTATTTAATCAGTACGGTTGTTTGCTAGCGGTAGAGCAGATGAACACACGTGTCTGTTATGAACGCCGCATTCCAGGTTGAATTCTTCGAAGCAATGCCTGTAAGTAAGTAGCAACTTATACTTCAAAACGAGCTTTTATGTTAACATATGAGAAATTATGAATATATTATAGTTACATTCCCTCAATGGAATATATACTAGTCAGTCCCAGTGACCGTTTCACTCATGGGTTTTGCGCATGTGCTTTCTGGGTAAAAATCAATCGAGAAATTGATTTTTACCCAGTCAACAATTTCCGGCCCCCCACCAGAGAAGGGAAACGTTATGTGGCCCTCACAGGAAAAAGTTTGGGGACCACTGTTTTAAACGATCGTCCAACAAAAGGTATTGTTCAATTATCAAGCAGAAAAGTCAAACATGCTTTTCTTTTTCTTTTTCTTTTTTTTACCAAAGGCTTAGCATAGATTTATACTCAGCACCTTTTACTCTGCCACCCCTAAATGCAGTGTATTACAATTTTTGAAAGGTACCTTTTTTCCAAAAAAGTTACTCAATGTAACAAGTACTACACACTTTTGAACATAAACAACAACATCAGTAACCTGCAGGCTACTAGTTAACAAGCCTAAGGTGTTGTATTTGTATTAACTAGTCATCATTTAGTTAACATTACCTGCATCCAAAAGCATTATCAACTCAGTCGTTTAGTTTGAGGGAAAAACTGTGCAAAGTTCTTTGCATTTTGCGGGTTTGACTGCCAAGCCATGACTCTAACACACAGCTGAGTAGCTCTGCACAGCAGCAGCAGGTCTCCTTCGCTGCCGCAGCCCAGCGCAAGCGTCGTAGCGCTCATGTTGCGTTTAAACGCGGCTCGGAAAAACAGGTCACAACTTGTTAACAACGACTAAACTATTTTAATGGTTGAAAAAAGTGACTGAAGGCGCTGTGCGGAAGTCCTACTGTATCAAATTGATATAGGAATAACAGAGAGTTGGCCACTCTGAGGTAAAAACAACCAACAGCTTCCAGTCCAGGGGAGCACGGCTGACTCCGTGGGCGGGCAATGCCCCCCAATGCCCGCCCATGCCGCTGGGCCTGGGGAGACACAGCAAACATGTGGCAGAAAATGTAACAATAATAACTGTAAGGAAACTAGCACTGCACATCACCCTAAATGTGCAGTTATATTAAAGCATCAAGAGTTGATGGAAGATGGATGGAGATAACTCCAGGTCCTGGTCTTGGAAAAACAACTGTTAAAAGCGATTGAAGACTTGAGGCTGGGGTATAGGTTCAGCTTGCATGGGACAGCCACCATGAATACATAGCCAGGGCTGCAGGGGTATGGGTAAGATCAAAGTTGATTCATGTGTTAAAATGGCCTAGTCAAAGTCCAAACCTACGTCTAAATAATACCATTTAAATAAGACTTATAAATCAATGTTGGCAGATGATCTCCATAAAATCTGACCGATCTGATAGGCAGAGCAAAAAGTTGTAGAGACTCACCCAAAAGGGAGTGAAAAATTCTGAAAAACATGAATGATCTTCCTTGGACTTCACAGTTATGGTCTGCTATACGTTTGTCTGTTGTGTAAAATAGTAGAATACACTGAGGCTTTGGGTTGCAAAGTGAAAATAATATTAAAAAGTTCACTGGCTGTGAATACTTCTATAGGGATCTGCAGAAAGCAATAAGTATCGCTTCTATAGCTGAAGGTTGTGCGACTGAAGTCAAATAGAATAGAGTTTGATGAAGAAGAAAAAAAGCTATTAAGTTTTTCCTCCTGGATTTTCTTTGAGATGAGAGCTGCCTTGACTTTAGTGCAGAAGAGGAGACTTTGGAGTTTAATTAGTTTGTAAAGTGTTGCAGGGTGTGCCAGCCCTGAAGCCGAGTCCCCATGGCAGGCCAACAACAGCCTGCTCATTAGGAGGAGGCACTGGGCTGGATCTGCAGCTCTGCATGGGCTGCTAGCCGAGTCTCTGCGGCATAGAGGGACACACATGTGAAAACTGGAGCAACATGAGCAGAACACACACATACACACATACCTACACACACACACACACACACACACACACACAAGAAGAAATCCAACAACCCCAGGAAATCTGTGACAAGGAGTGGATCCAGCAGATGCATACGTTTGTCACAGTCTGATGTCCTTCATTGTTATCTGTCCAAAGCTCGCTGCCCTGAAGGACCGCCATGAAACTGTTAATGCTGCCACCAGTCTATCATGGTGCAGAGGTGGTGTACACTCTGGACTGGTCGCCTGTCCATCCAGCGTTCATCACAGGCCAACGCAAAAACAAGTTTTAACCCACTCAGCCGGACCGTGGGAAGAAATCAGAGAGGAATATTGCATGAACATGAACAAAATACTCTGGTCTAGATCTGGACAAGAAAATGAATGGAAGAAAAGAATTACAGTTTCTATAGCAGAGGGGTCACCACCTACAGCCCTCCAGAGCTACTGTCCTGCTAGTTTTAGACTGCAGGACACACAGCGAGTCTATGCAAATTTTTCACTGCAGTCTGAAAGGCCCAGTTCTGACCTTTTCACCCCGCAAAAAATCTGATTTTCCCACTTCTGTATGCGGAACTAAATCAGATACATATTTGACTGTTTACAAAGTGCCTGTTGTCTGAACGGTCACATCACGTTTCATCCAACTTTTATGTCACTCAGACAATGATTTTGCTCCAGAAGAATTCAGACGTGGTAAATTGGGATGTAAACAATGGCTGAAAGTTATAATTATGAAATTATGATAGAAGTGTGTGTCAGTGGAGAGCGTCCCATCACAATTCACCACTTTTGGCTCTGACTACACACCCAAACAGACTTCTCTACAGAAGCTGCAGCCAGCGATCCACTGAAGGCCATCACTACTAGTCGTGTTTTGTTTTTATTGCTTCCATCATCTTGTTATGAATTAAACAATCCTGTCAGCTCTGATTGCTGAAACTTTAAACCTGAAACCGTACACTCATTTTTTATTACTTCTGTAAACTATGTATGACATCTATGTTCTTTTTCTGCGCCTGCAGGTCACACAGAAACCGTCCTCACAGCAGTCTGATATTAGTCATATTTATGAACGGCCACGCAAAAAAAACAAAAAAAACAAAACAAAAACAACAACAAAAATCGGATTTCAGCAAAAACTGGGAAGTGAACTGGGAAGTGAACTTGATGGCATGGTGAACCACATCACCACGCCATCAAGTTTGGCAACAATCTGGTAAAGAGCCGTTTGATTTGCAGAGTTCAACTCACATTTTTATTTATTTTCCTACTGACATCACGGGAATAAATAGCTGAATTAGCTTTGAGAGATGATGTGTTGTGAATTGAACTGAACTGAAGTTTTTTAACCTTTGCTCAATGGAGTCTCTGGCTGGTATTTGATTCAGCCGCTTATTTAGCTGCTGTCATTCACAATCTTTCTCTTGTTCTTTTTTCCTCTCAGGATTTGTTTGGGAGCAAAGCCCTGACAGAGCGCTGCAGCGTTCCGGCCGGCGCTGCCTGGACCTCCCAGGCACCATGTGGCCCAGTGGCCTGCCAGACAGCAGCAGGGCGAGGCTCGTTCCATGATGCTGAATGTTATTTTACAGCTGCAGACAGAGGCAGCAAAAATACAAGGGATGTACAATGGAAGTTTGACAGGCCTGGTGTGCCACAGCTGCTCCGAAGCAGCTGCCGTCCCCTCCGACAGCTGGGAGGACGGAGGGAGCCATGCAGGGAGGCAGGCGGGGATGCAAGGAGCAAGATGGAGGAGAGAGAGTTGAAAAAGTGGAGGAAGAATGAAGCAGAGAAAAAAAAGGAAGACGCAGATGTCTTGTCCACACAAATACACAAACATGTCATGTCATGCTCTGCAGGGTTCCATCATCCTCACTTCCTCTCCCGCCATCTTCCTCTGTTTGCACCAGCAGCACATTGAGCTGTCATCCACAGAGCCAGAGCTGCCAAATGACCGGCTCCTGTTAGGTTGTTGCTTCACTAAATTACCTCCGGAGGAAACACACAACATGCTTCACCATCATAAACACTCATTCAGTCTGGTGACTACTTCAACCATGACCTCTGTAATAAGGAAAGCACAGAGAAAGTTCTCCATATGAATCCTACTTTAGCGCTGATAGAAAAATGAAATCAGATTGTGATCACTTCATTAAAGAAGCCATATTATGTAAAATCATTGTTTTGGAGCTTTGCGTCAGGTTATAATGGTATTCCCTCATCAAAAACATACCTGGGCTGTTGCCTTGATTATTTCATGCATGTTCGAGAAATCTTATAATCTCCATGGCAACCAATGAGCTGTGCTAAACGCCTGGGTGGACCTAGCCCTGCCCTCGAGACACAGCTCCACTCTGCTGCAGTTTCCAAGCTTCCAACTCACAGAGCAGCTCCTTCACTTCACTCCTTCAGACCAGCCAGCAGCATTTAGCAAACACCTGGTGGAACTGCGCATCTGCTGATCTCATTATAAGAGCTACTTCTCAGTGAAATGCTGGTAAAAACTGTGTTAAAAGAGGAGCCATGTTGTGATGAGTCCTGAAGGTGGAGTTTCAAAAAGAGCAGGAAGCCACTTTAAAGAGGTTAAAGTATCAAGTTAAATTTATTTTAACTTATTTGACATAAAGCATGTTTATAGCAACTGGAGTTAGCATAGTAACTTGACTGTCATAAAATGACAGAATGTGCTGGAAAATACATAATACTGCCCCTTTAAGAGGACGAGGATCTGAATGAGTTATTTTGCCATAACTAAAATTAGATAAAGGCATTTATGCAGCAAAACATTTCAGATTGAATGCAAACTGAAGCCAGTGAGTCTCAGCTGCATCTGAGTGGAGGCAGGATTATCAGGTTAAACCCAAACTCACAACTAATTAACCGTTCTCAGACAAAGAGCCTCATCTCACCATTTTTATAGACGGGTTTGTAGTAGAGCTCGAGATGACTAATTTTTTTTCTACAAAGTAAAAAGTATTAAGGAGGAAGGGGAAATGTAAGATTGCTTGTAGGGAAACGGAGGTTGCTTCAGAGAGCTGTACAGTGCGACTGACAGCTTCATCAGTGTGTAGGACGTCTGCCAGGCTCCCACGGGACACACTGGTGTGCAGGCGTGCAAGATATGCAAGATAGAAAAACGATTCAATTATCTTTAAAAGGTTGGGGTTTAAATTTACAGTTGTGTATTTTTGTTATTTGTTTGTTGAATTACTTATTAATTATTTTAATTACTACCACACTGGATCAACTAAAACAGTTCCTTTATAACTGACTGTCTGGCCCCATCTTGTGGATGGTAGGCAGAATCCTGAAGGTTTGCTACATCAATATATTTTCATAATTGTAATAACTATGAAAACCTTAAGAAACAGTCGGATGATTCCTCATATTGTGACTTGGTAATAAAACCACAGCATCTTTGAAAGGTTAGGATTTCCTGTTCTCGCGAATTGACCAAATGCACTTTATTCTTTTGATTGTATTATTTTTGCTTTAAAGACAAATTTGTGAATAAGAACAAACATGGGAGGCAGCTGAGTCATAAGACCAACCAGAGCTTTTAGTTTTAAAAAAACTAAAAGCATCATCTTCTCCAGTCCATTCTTCTGAATAAAGTCAATCTACTGGCCTATTTCAATCCCGTTCATTTACTTTGTCCTGGAAAAAGAAACTACCTCCATCCTGCTTTGTTCCAACCTTGGGGAGGAGATGATTCCTCAGTTCAAAGGAAGTAAATCATTCAGTTTTTACAGTTATTTGCTCATCACCTTCAGCTAAATTAAAGGATTATACTGTAATAATGTATTCAGTGACTTGAAGGAAGGAAGATTGAAAACTGATAAACATGACTGATAAACTGGCTCAACAGCTTGTGCTAATCTGAAAACCGTGAATGCCATTACGTTTACTCCTACTTTGTGTTTTTCTGTATTTTAAATGTACTTTGTTGCTATTCTTATGTTACTTTCACCAGTGAGCAACTCCCAGGCACCAGGCAGTCCCAGGCAGTGGTCCAGAAAGAGCACTGGACCACAGATACAGAGTCTGCAGACTGAACTGGAGCACTAGATCCAGTTGTTTCAAACTTCAACACAGTCCACGCCTCCAGCCAGCCATCGTTTCTCAATATCCGAGAGTCCAGACCATCTGGACGAAGCAAAGCATAGAACAGGAGGCTGAACTTCACCAGGTTAGAAGACATCCATTCACACCTCACAACACTTCATCCCCACCTAAGATCCACAAAAGAACTCCCCTCTTCCCTCTGCCTGCACTACAGATAAATGGTACACGGTCTGTGTACCATTTCCTTCTGCACCAGAGGACCCCAAAGCGCTTCACGCTACATTCAGTCATTCATCCGTACACACACTGATAGTGGTAAGCTACTGGACAGTAGCCACAGCCGAGACAAGGCTGCCATGCACCGGCACCACCGGGCCGACTGACCACCAGCAGGCCAGGGGGTGCTAG
The DNA here is from genome assembly GCF_000485575.1 of Poecilia formosa. Lineage (NCBI taxonomy): Eukaryota > Metazoa > Chordata > Actinopteri > Cyprinodontiformes > Poeciliidae > Poecilia > Poecilia formosa. The sequence continues at coordinate 1,064,178 of NW_006799975.1, forward strand.
TGTCTTACCCAAAAACTGGGGTTGTTACAGAAGCATCCAAGTCGGAATTCAGAAAGCGCTGCAATAGGCTTTTATTCAACCTGAAAATTTCAACTTCTGAGAGTGAAACGGACAATCATACCAGTTCATGTATGGCTGCAATGGTATTAAACTGCAGTGGGACGGTGCGTTTCAGTAGACAGGAAGCAGGAAGAGAAGTTTTCTTACCTCTCAGCTGACTTCAGTCGGTAACCTTATGGCTGACAGCTGACCTATGGGATCAGACCAGATGTCAGTCATTCATTTCATTTTAGTTTATATTTATTTAAACAAATGAAGTTTAAAAAGTAACACATACACATATTGACAGAGAAAAACAATTATTGTGAGTGGTTCAAAGGGACCAGGATGAAGTAAAAGCTTTTATATTCCTATGCATAATACACCAAATATGACTATACACAACTTACTCTTCTGAATTACATCTGTTGTATTGAAATGTGTATAGAATTCAACTGCATATTTTTGAAGTATACAGGATCTTACTGCCATCCATTCCATATAAGGAAAATAATCTGCCTCTCAAATACTGGACTGCCATTTATATATCCAAAGTTTTTGAGAAATATGACAGATTTATATGTCATAATAATGTTTGACATGTATGCTTAATATGTGTGAGTGCTGTCTGTCTGAGCTGCCTCTATCTCTGTCTGAGGCGCTGATGAGGTCCGCTCTGCGTTGATAATAAGCTCATTAATCATGCCTCTATGATGATCAGCATTGATTAGCTCGGGGACGAAGCAGCCGCTGCTCTGAATCAGAGATAGCAAAGAAAGGGAGGGTTCAGCAGCTGAATGCTGGAGGGGGCCGGATGAAATCAGCCTGTTTTTCTTGGGAGAGGAGACGGTTATCAGTGGGAGCGTCAGGAGGACATACTTCCGTACAGGAAAAACTCACATGTTGTTGCCGTTTAAAGATTCAGGAATGATGGCAATCAGTTCAGAACTGAAACCATATTTTAAATTCAGCAGCTCATAGAAAGACTGATAGAAAACTGAGATTTTCCTTCATCAGTAACCCGACAGTTCTTCAGCCTGTTGGAACGGATCGTCTCCCTCCCTGACTCTAGTTCTGCTAAAAATAAAAAGGCAACATATTTTTTCCCACTCTGCTGAATAAACTGCATAAGGGTTACACACAGCTGGACTATTGTCAGTTGTATCCTGGACTGAACTTGGTTTTGTTTCCATTGAAATGCATAAAGTTGGACCTAAATTAAACCTTGTTGCAGATATCTTCATACAACTAAATCCCAGAAAAGTCTGATCATAATTTACACTCTCTTCACTTTTTCTGTTGTGAGTTTTTAACAGATCATTTTCGGCTGAGTTGTGTCTGTTTGTTCCCAGTGATGGGTGGAAGTCACACAGCGATCATGTGACCTGTCACACATTAGCAGGCTCCTCATGGCACAATGAGATCAGTTTACTCATACTTTATGGGCTTAAACTTATTTGTGTGTTTATATTAGTGCACAACATCAGGAAAACACTAAGTTTGTAATGTTGAAAATATTACAGTAACGATGTGACAGTCAATAAATAAAAAAATTCCTAATCAGGCCGATGCAAACATATACAGCTAATGTTTTATCTAATTGACATGGTTTTATTGAAAATATCGCATCAAGCTAAAGCTGAATATAAATTCATGCTCATGTGTCTTAGTTTTAAAAATGATACAATGTTCCTATTTAAAGTACCGTCCATCAGTAGAGTGGCATGAAACGAGGCCGGATACACAGCAGGTAGAGGTGTTATGTTCACATGGATGTGTGCTGGCTTCATGGAGAGCACTGCGCTTTGCATTACAACAGCCTCACCTCCATCAGGAGAAATGAGGATAAAAAATGAGGGCAGGCCCAAATAAGAATGGAGGCTCCTGGGGTCCGCTCACAAATCCCTCAGCAGTGAAGGAAGCATGTCCTCACCGCTCTGCTGAAGCTACCTGACTGAGGCGGAGCCACACTGATACAACTTCATGTTTCTGTCCTTATTAGAAAGACGGGATGACTTCCATTTATGTACGTGGCTTAATTCAAACTCTAGCCTTATTTTTGCCTTTACTTTCTCCGGTGTAAGAAGACACTCAGCAGGAATGCTTCATAACCTAGTTAATAATGGAGCAGAGGCATTATGAGCTATTACAATCTAAAGAGCCATTTCTGCTCTTCAACATACTAAACAGATTTTATGTAGAGACAGAAAATAATAAAATAAAGCTGATCATGTATTTTAAATCCCTGCCACTTAAAATGTCAACTATCGTTATTATTAAAACAATCAGAAAAAACAACAACAGAGAGAATGTAAAAATGGTCTTGAATTATTGATAGAAAATAATCAACAATAGCCTGTTGATAGTAGCCTGCAGCCTAAGCAAAAGCATGACCTTTATATCCTTACTGTCAGTCTGTTCTATGCATCCCTCTGTTAAAACCCATTAAACAGGTTTAACCAGTCTAGTTATGATGTTTATGTGTTAAACCTCTGCTCAGTTTGACATCGTTTCTGGAGCCTAAAGAGCTTCAGGTTGCTCCAGCATGTCATCTGATCTCCAGCAGGTCCAGGTCCTCACTGAGTTTTTGGTCTAAATTTCAATGAATAGCAACTTATGTGCCATTGCTACAACACAACCTAATAGAGCAGTATGCAAACTCTCTGTCTGTGCCAATGAAGATTCTCTTCCTTTGGCCTACTGAACATAAGAATAAAGTTTGATTCATTGACCACTAAGGTAATTGATACAGCAGTCCTAAGTATTTCAGTTACCGTATTTTCCGCACTATAAGGCACACCTAAAAACCTTCAATTTCCTCAAAAGCCGACAGTAGGCCTTATAATCCGGTGCGCCTTATAGTGCGGAAAATACGGTAATAATTATGATGGCACTAATCAAGCAGCACTGTTGGAACAATAAAACCAACATGGTCATGTGATCAGCTCCATTAACCTCGAAAGGCGGAGCTGGATGTGACATCACACCCGAGTCTCACAACCCCCCTTCCTGTCTGACCACTGTCAAATAAAGGCCACTAAAGCCCCCCAAAAATTTTTCAAAATAAAATTTAAAAAACTTAAATATTGTTCAAAAATATGATATGATCTCAAAATACAAATAGCACAACACAAATAAAATAAGAATTTGAATGTAGTTCAAGACTCTGAAAAATATGACAACAGAAAAAAAAAAAAAAAAATCCCAAAATACAGTGAACCCCGATATTCACAAGGTTATGGATTATTGATTGGCTGCTTTCCAACAACAGTGTAAATTGGCATTGCGCCGAGGTCTTTCAACTTCTTAACCATATTTTCTTTCAAACATTTTAGATGGGCTTAGTGATAAAAAAAATCTGCAAATAGGCAAGTTTTCCACAAATAATTTGAAGTTACATTCCACAGATAAATGTGGGTGAGGGTCCACTGTATACAGATATTAAAATCTTCAACCAGTTTTAACTCGTAAAATAAATAAAATAGCATTTTAAATCATAAAAAGTTACTGAAATATCATACAAAATTCTTTTTTTTTGGCACAATATGCATTCAGTAAATTCCTTTTTCTTAACTGTGTTTGCACGGATCAGTTGTGTTAAGTGGTGGTGAAACCACTGACATGCCAACTTAAATCACAGACTAATCATAAAAAAGTGGTTCATAAAGAAACAATATGTAATGAAGTGGAACGATAGAGGGAAAACGTACTGAACCCATCAAGAAAAGGATGCACAGTCAGGCACAGAGACCCCAAAAACCAGCTGAAACGGGTCATCTAATGACCAAAGTACACCGCCCCAACTGACCTCCATGAAAAAGGCTTGCTGTTGCAAAAAATCACTAATGGTAATGGTTAAGCAAGCGTCTCTAAACTTCTAAATGTTCTAGTCAGCGCTGCTGGAGCTTTAATCCAGGAGAGTAAAGAAATGAATTTGAGATTTTTTTTTTTTTCTTCGCCCCGTTTTTAGAGAGCAGGTTCTGCTGATGTTCTCAGTGGAAGCTGCACCTGGTTCACTGCTGCTCTCCTCTCAGCTGCACCAAACAAACAAGCAGAGAAAGACAGAAAACAATGGAGGGGAAGACGGCCTGCCAAGACCAAATGCACGCACCCACACGCATGCATACACACACACTTTTTTATCACAACCCCGCAAGCACATGAGCACACACATCCTCTGATAAAAGCCACTAGCAAAGTCTGTCACTCAGCTAATGTTGTGTTTTATCAGGTTTTAACACACCTGCCATTCTCAGCTGGAATTAAAGCCTCACCTCTCCCTCGCCTCCAGACTCACTTCCTCCTATCTCTAAGTAGCTCTGTGCAGTGTGCTGGATTAGGCTCTGTGGTAATAACTTGCATAGTGAAAAGTGCAAGACTGGGGCTTCCTTATGTGCACAGTAACATGCTCTCTATAGCTCAGGAATGAAGCGTTGTCTGTCCTTATTAGATTTATTTGCATAACCACCAATCTTACAAGCCCTACTTCTGTGCAGTATTTTGTCAGCTCAGTGCCAGGAACTGTTTTAAACATTGTTCCTCTCAGAGTGCCATGGTCCTGCTTTCTGTGGCAGATTGGAAAATGATGACATTTCAGAGTCAGTCGTGTCTCTTTTTGCCCAGCATTGCCCTAAATTCCTTGTTATGTGACTTAAAGTGTGAAATCTGTCAACCACAGATTCCCACAGAAACTTTGCAACCAGAATAGAAAAAAAAATCCAACTGAAATACAGTACTGTGAGGAATTATAAGCACTGTTAAGGAATTTTTCTGTCCTTGCTTTTTGTGTTCACAACTAAACGTTTCAGTTCAGCTACTCTTAGCTTGAACATAAAACAGCAAAACATGGTGGTAATAGTGTGATGGCTTGGGGCCGCCTCACTCATTCTCTAGCAGAAAAATCTGAAGGAGAATTTTTCCACTATTGGTTTTTGACCCTCAGCTCAACCCCACTTAGGTTCTGAAACAATGACCAATGACCAATGATCCATGTAAATTTTATTTTTCCTCTGGATTAAAAAAAGTTCAGCCGTGGCTGTTGAAAGCAGCTCCTGGAATCTCTTGTATTTTTAACAGTTCTAGTCCAGCAGTAGCTGCGTTTCCATTAACCACACAATTGCATAATTTGGAAATACAGAAATAAATTAGCTTTTTGGGAACAATGCAATTTAAAAAGACAACTTTTTAAATAAAACATTTTCATCTGTGTAGGAACAGATGGATTTTGCAAAACTGCAGTGTAATCACTATTTTCCGTATCATGCCAGTTTGAATACAGCAGCAACTTGATTATTTGTGGGCTCATTAAATGTCAAGTTTGTCATTCGAACATGTTGAATCCACAACGCTTCTGTAAAATCGGAACTATTCCCCCAAAACGTTGCCTACATGGCCACGCCCAAGTAAGGCGGGGCTTGTCACTCCAACACATGAATAAGACGCCAATGTTTCCTCTGACATTAGCAGAACATTTGCAATGGAAATGCAGCCAGTGTGGCGAGTGTGTCTGAGTGCCAAGTGAGGCTTAGCAAATTTATTTTCACAAGTGGAGCATTATGGCATTCGACATGATGCAAAACTTGAAATATATCTAAAACTTTGGTCAAAATGGCTTTGGGTTTATAGAAAATGCAACGGAGAGAAAAAAGAAAGGGAGAAAGGTGGAAAAAAAACTTTAAAGGGAAAGAGGGGAATAATAGTAGTCAAAAGAAAGAAGCATAAAGAGAATACAAGCCTGCTTAAGTCTGCCTCTAAACCTGCAGAAAGAGAGAAATAAAAAACAAAGTCAAACCACAGAAACAAATAACATATTATGTATAAATATATCAGTAACTACAAAGTCACTGAAAAGTATGTGATACAAGTTAATACAAGATGTTTTTAGTGGCAACTCCAATTCAACGTAGAATGTAAAACAGGAAACATCTCCTGGATTCTAACAAAGAGGAAACTAGAGAAACAAAGAGATTCATGTTTCCTGGAATTGGAGAAACGCTCCGTTCTGTTAGGAGCACAAATGTTTAAAGTTGATCATTTTGTTATTTCAGCATAAGATCCAGCTGTCAGGCTCCCTCATACTCACACTGTACCCTGTATTTAAACTCTGACTGATCACATCAGAAACACTCAGTCCTATCTGCAGTCTGCTCCTGCACTAAACAGAGCTCTGCATATTTTCAAAAATTCAAGAATTCATATGTGGCAAACCTTTCTTTTCCCACCCACGGCGCTCCTTTCAGGTCGGATTTCAGAGCACAACACCGGAACAAAATAAAAATCTCTGCTGATATGTGTGTGCGCGCTCAGCCTAATGAATCACGTCGCGTCTGGGAAAATATTCCAGCGACAGTCAAGTCACACTGCCTCAGGATGAGCAATCTCATAGTGAGCCGATGTGCTTTCTAGAGTCAACATGTTCCCTTTTGTCTGAGCAGGAACAAAGGTCTCCCACAGCTGCTGCTGAACGCTGCTTCATCTTATCTGCTCCTAACATGTAGGACCAAAGACTTTCCCTCCTCTAGGCACACACGCAGGGAAAGATGCAATTTAACCAAAAGGCTTTGTTTTACTCCAGCACTGCTCTGTACCACAGGCATGAAGTGTAGCTGCAGCCAATCACAAGTGGTCCTGATGAGAGGCAGCGTGTGTGTGTGTGTGTTTGCTCTAGTAAAGTGTGGATGCCTTTGTGTGCAGCTATGTGTCAAACAAAGGGCCGCTACGTCTGCCTGTCCACACAGCCGAGGTGGGGGTGGGGTGGAGGGGGGCAACCAGCCGTGTGAAAATATTCCACACTGACTGTCTCTCCTCCTCCTGACACTCCGTTCCTTTCTGTTAGTTTCGGCTCTTTTTCAGGCATGTTCACCCCTTCTCCATGAGTCTGTCCCTGACAGTCCCCCTCCCCTCGAGCACCTTTCCATTTCAGTCCATCTGACAGCCCCCAGCACTCATCCAGGACCAGATGTTAGCTGGCAACGCATTCTAATAGAAAGTTTACCTCCCAGTATTGCTCTTGTGTAAATGCGTGTGTGTGTGTGTGAGAGAGAAAGAGAGAGAGAGAGAGAGAGAGAGACAAGCGTGGGAAGACAATGAAAAATGGAAGGTTTATCCTTAGGGAGCAGTTTGACAAATTGGGACCGAGGATACATCATCTCAGAGGGGCTTGTTGCAGCCCACAGCCACAGCCAATATACACACTCTTCACAGCGACACATGACAAACAGTAGGTGTGGATGATGGAGTTAAGACCAACCCTTCATCGTTTAAATGTACTCAATCCCGCTCAGCCGTCCTGACAGCAAAAGTGCTCAAAGTGGATGAAAGATTAGCGGACAAAGAAGAGCGAGCGCAGACCCCAACATTCAAACATCCGGCTGATCAAAACTGAAATCTGTTGCATAAAACATCTGAGTAAAGGAATCTGGAGACAAAGATGAGGAAAAGGGGCTTACCTTTCACTTCCTCTGCTGCATGTGACAGTCTGTCGCTCTTTAAACACACACTTACATGGATATACACACACACACACACACATGATGTCTTACACACACTCCGAGCACGAGGAGGGAGAGACGAGAACTCATCATTGTTCTCGTAACTCCTCCCACATGGAAACGTAGCTCTGTCTGGATGGGAATATGTAGGAGTAGTACTCCTCACACGCGCGCACACGCACGCACGCACACACACATGCGCACGCAGGCACACACACACACACACCTACCCTCCCTTTTCTCCAAGAATTCCATCACATCCACACTCTTCTCCCGCTCCTATAGACACTGAGTGCACAGTCACACTGACAGAGAGGGATCATGTGAAGCGCGTGATGCACAATGTGTGTGTGTGTGTGTGTGTGTGTGTGTGCGTGTGTATTTGTGTGTGTGAGAGAGCGGTGGTGCTGCTCTGCTCTTCATCAGCCAATTAGTGGAAAGCATGCATGGAGATGGGACGCATCACTTTATGTCAAACCAGAGCTGCTGAAAACACAGAAATATCTAATCATTTCACTTATCTTTCACAAATTTTGCAAAGCCTGCCATCGCAACTTTTCTGCAAATCTGACCAATCACTGCAACTCAGCTGAACATTGACCAATCGCCGTATTCCCCTTCTAAATTTAACTTCCTGTTTCACAAAGTCTTTTGAAAGACAAACCTGCAAGATGAAACACTGGGTAAGTGGTGACATTTTTGGCAAAAAACATTTTGAGATGTTCCGTAGGATTTGTTTATACTATGTGAACAGTTCACATTAACATGAATGACTAATATGAAATTCTTCTTTTGCACTTTGACAACTCCTCAGGACATGATTTGATTTGTATTAACTTGTTTTTTTGTGTGTTCCTTCTTCAAATAACACTTTAATACAGATCAAATCATTAACTACGTCAAAATCCCGTTTTTTTCTGGAAGGCAATGTGCAGCAAATGTAAATTATTTTATAAGACCTTATCATGGCAAAAATAAATCTTAAAAAACATTACAGGGTTTTCAGTGGTCAGTGTGAAGACACTAATATTAACAATCATAATAATTTATTAAGTTTCTTTTTTTTTCTTCACTCTGGAATTTATTTTAAATTTAATTTTAAAAATGACTTCAAATGCTATATTTTTTCTACATTATAAATAAATATATTTTCCTCTCTGTAGGTTCTCCTTTGCATTTTTTTATATCTTTTTTATCTCCATATGTTTTCCAAGTTTCACCTTTAGACTTGTTATTAAGCTTAAAACATTTCATAATGTAAAGGAAAAATATTCTTAAGCATAAAGACGAGAAATAGTCAAAGTCCCTCAGAATTACTGTACAGTAAATGTAACTGTACAGTAATTCTGCGGTGTCTGTAAACTGTGCTCTTAATCTTGACATAATCTTAAACTACCTTACAATGAGCTGCTGCTGTTTCTTCTTACAGATCACGAGATTACTTTTGGAAAGAAAAAGTATCTCTGAGCTGCGCTCCAGTCAGCAAGATTGTTGGCATTCACTCACATTGTTTTGGACTCCCTTTACTCGAAGCAACTATCTCTGGATTCCTCCTGCAGCTGAGTTCACCTTTTACAGTTAAACATCATCATTGTGTTCGTTTGAAAATTCAACATAGCCCTGATATGCTTCACTTACTCTTCTTGACATTTGAACAAGTCTTAATTAGATGATGCATAATTAAAGACAAACACAAAGAAAGTCACTCTTATAAGTAAAACCCTGGAGTAAAATCTAAGTCTCCATGTTAACCTCAAACACTACATTGCCAAAAGCTTTTGCTCACCCATCCAAATGATCAGAATCGGGTGTTCCAGTCACTTCCATGGCCACAGCTGAATAAAATTAAGCACCTTATCATGCAAACTGATTTTACAAACATGTATGAAAGAATGGTTCACTCTCAGGAGCTCAGTGGATTCCATTGTGGAACAGTGGTAGGACGCCACCTGTACAACAAATCTAGTGGTGAAATTTCCTTGCTCCTAAATATTCCACAGTCAACTATCAGGTGAATTGTAAGAAAATGGAAGTATTTGGGAAAGACAGCAACTCAGCCATGAAGTGGTAGGCTATGTAAACTGAGGGAGTGGGATCAGCGGATGCTGAAGCACATAGTGTGAAGAGGTCGCCAGGTTCTCCAGAGTCAGTCACTACAGAACTCCAAACTTCATCTGGTCTTCAGATTAGCACTGTGCACAGTTCTAGAGCTAATCTGAAGACCTTAATGGAATGGGTTTCCATGGTGACCAGCTGCATCCAAGCCATACGTCACCAAGCGCAACGTAAAGCATCAGATGTAGTGGTGTAAAGCATGCTGCCACTGGACTCTAGAGCAGTGGAGGCATGTTCTCTGAGGTTGTGCTTCTCCACCTGGCAATCTGATGGATGAATCCGGGTTTGGCGGTTGCCAGGAGAACAGTACTTGTCTGACTGCATTGTGCCAAGTGTAAAGTTTGGTGGAGGGGGGATTGTGGTGTAGGGTGGTTTTCAGGAGCTTGGCTTGGTCCCTTAGTTCCAGTGAAAGGAACTCTGAATACTTCAACATACCAAGACATTTTAGACAATCCCATGCTCCCAACCGTGTGAGAACAGTTTGGAGCTGGTCCCTTCCTCTTCCAAAATGACTACATCAGAGCACAAAGCAAGGTTCATAAAGACATGGATGACAGAGTCTGGTGTGGATGAACTTGACTGACCTGCACACAGTCCTGAACTAAACCAGATAGAAAACCTTTGGGATGAATTAGAGCAGAGACTGAGAGTCAGGCCTTCTCATCCTCCATCCTCAATCCATTTGTGACCTCACAAATGTGCTCCTGGAAGAATGGTCAAAAATCCCAATAAACACTTCTAAACCTTGTGGACAGACTTCACAAAAGAGTTTAAACTGTTCCAGCTGCAGAGGATGGACCAACGTCAAATTGGATCCTACGGATTTGGAATGGAATGTCACTTAAGCTCATATGTGAGTCAAGGCTCATATGTGAGCCAATACTTTTGGCAATATAGCATATCTCCAGGTTGATTTAAGGAAAGAGTCACACAGTCTATGGGATTAAAATCTATCTAAATGTCTTTATTGTTGCTTAGAACGAAAACCAATTGCAGTGTCCTTTCTGTGATCAGCAGAGGTTTAGAAACAAATGTTTGACGGAGTGAACATGTTCCCATGTGGGACTCAGATTTCAGTTGAATAGGAGCAGCTATCAGCTCTGTGGTGTTACCATCCCTGCATATATTAAATGCTGCAGCAATGTTCCACCTGAAAATGTTTTTATTACCACGATGTTATTTCAAACTGCTTATTAACTTTTGGAGACAAATGCCATATCTGTTTTTACAGGCCAAACTCACAGTTTGCAGATATTTTCTTAACCAAAAATATTCTTTTATTTTCTCTGATAATTTTTCTCTCTGCATTCTGGAATAAAACAAAATACTTTAAAAAAAACTGTCACATTACAATAAAAGTCATTGCTGTAGAAAAAGGTTGTTTTGTTTACCTCCATATTTTCTTTTTACACAAGTTTAAAAAGTTGAATGTACAAAAATGTCCTAATCCATGTCAGATTATTTTTTCCTTTGAAGAAAGTCATGTATTTTTTTCAAAGACAGATCTGTTTACAGATGTAAAATAAATAAAAACATTTAATACATATTTTTTATCACCTGAAGATTGGGCTTTCACTAGGATAAAGTAAAGATATAAATTAAATTAATTATTTTTTTAATCATTCCTTACAAGTAGTACTATGATTAGGAGTAAAATAAGTAAATATATTAAAGTATTTATTTCTTACAATTATGATAAAGCTGTCTTTAAAACCCTTTAACGCGCAGGGGAACGCCCGCATGATATTCTTCCATTGTATTTTCCAAGGGTCAAGGGTTAAACTTAACAAATATATGTGAAATAATTAAAGAAATGCACTTATATATTTAATTTCTAGTACTTTTAGATATGACTGTCAACATGTTGAAATTGTTTAATTTCAACAATTAAGATGGTTGAAATAAACAATTTTAATTCATTTTAAATGATAAAATATAAATAATAAATGAGAGTTTATGTTTGTATCTTATTTCAGTATTTAAAGATAGGACAGTGGTCAGGTGCAAAATAAAGAAAATAATTAAAAGGATATTTTCTTTAAAGAAATGGGATTGTCATCAAGTAAAATCAATAAATACATTTATATTTAAAATATATATTTTGAATATATATACAAATACATTATTTGGTGCATCACAAAATGTCATTTAAATTTAAGGACATTCTGTGAAAATATATATGGCCGGACAAGATCTTATATATATATATATATATAAAAAAAAAAAATTCCCTTCTCACCCTTCGCGGGTGGTCTCTTTAATCCTCTGAGCTCGGGTCCTCTACCAGAGGCCTGGGAGCTTGAGGGTTCTGCGCAGTATCTTGGCTGTGCCTA
>NW_006799975.1:1076355-1076911 GCF_000485575.1 Poecilia formosa
CATCTATCTCTCGCCCATATCTATCTCTCGAAATGGGCGAGATATATATATATATATATATATATATATATATTTACATGTTTGTCTTATCTTTCACTATGTCATAATAGTTTATGAGACAGATAATCTGTGAAAAGATCTCTCTTCCACCTCCTCCCCGAAGAAATGCGCTGCTCCTGACCAAAAACGACCAATCAGAGCCAAGAGGCGGGGCTTAGCACTGTCAATCATGGCCGTGTGTCCGTTGCTTACAACCTCCCACCCTGAATGCTCAAACTAATAAGTATGGCCACCGACGACGGCGGAGAAGCAGTTTTCCTGTAAAGGTAAGTTCCTTCTCCTCCATTAGCACATTCTAGGGTGGGAGGTTGTAAGCAACGGACACACGGCCATGATTGACAGTGCTAAGCCCCGCCTCCTGGATCTGATTGGTTGCTTCTAGTTGGGGAGAATGGGGAGGAGCTTGATTTGTTCACAGATTATCTTTCTCATATCAGTCTGTTACGACATAGTAAAAGTTTAAACAAATATGTGAAATGCATATGTTTTCTTTTAC
>NW_006799975.1:1077727-1157647 GCF_000485575.1 Poecilia formosa
ATTTATATTTTATTATTATATATTATTTTTCCATGACAATAGGTGAGGCTCTGCCTCACCTACCTCCCCTGACTGCACGTCACTGGTGCACACAAGACCATGATTGGCAGTGCTAAGCCCCGCCTCCTGGATCTGATTGGTTGTTTCTAGTTGGGGAGAAGGGGGAGGAGCTTGATTTGTTCACAGATTATCTTTCTCATATCAGTCTGTTACGACATAGTAAAAGTTTAAACAAATATGTGAAATGCATATATTTTCTTTTACAAAAGTTACATTCCAGAAAAACAATAAAATAGAAAATGAAAATTACATACTACAGCTTTGATATAAAGAAAATTATTAGCAGATAGGTTTAAATCAAAGACAAAAACATGCAAAGCAATATATTTATGCAGCTATTATCAGAAACTGTGGTGGACGGTAAATGTAAAGTCAAAGCCTCTGTACATCTGAGTGACTCGCCTCAATAATCACACTGAATGAGTCTAGGGATCCTTAAGAAGCAACAAAGCTAGAGAATAGCAAAATGACTAAAATTAAATACATTGTCTCTGTTACAATTCCAGTTTAAACGCACCTGATTTGTATGAACTGCATTTCCTCAGTCCAAAGCCACACCCAGAGGCCCTTACAGGCCCCGGCCCTACAGGCGCACGCTGTTGGATTCTGTTTTAAAGGCAAATAGACAAGCAGTGAGCGTCGTGGTATGAAACACACGCAGCAGCTCTGGGCATGGTGGAGCTGCTGCGTTCTCTCTGCAGATACCCGGTGCAGGCGGCCTGATGCGGGTGGCGCCTCTCCGCCTCATGGATACATGAGACGGATGAGCAACCGTTCAGACCAGCACATTGAATTACTGCTGATCAGACAGAACTAATTCAATCGGTGGCGATCCTTGTCCTCCATTTCAATCACGGCTCATCCTCAAATCATTCTGGGGTTTTCTTAATGCTGACAGCCTCTCATGTTCCCAGAGTCCAGGTGAGCCATCAAACCGCTTTTAATGGCCGAACTGCAGAGAGAGGGTGGGGGGTGCATTACTCAGCAGCGTACTGTTACGGCTTTGTGCTTTTCAAATGATCTTCTGCTTGCCAGCACATGTGAGAGCTCAGAGGCTTCATGCCACAAAAGTATACAAAACTGGAGAAGGGTCGCTATCAGCGCTGGGGGCCATTATTAGCTCAGATAAAAGACGCTGTTGGAGGGGAGGGGGAAGAGGGGGCCTACGGTGATCTGACTATGATAAAGGCTGAACAATAGATGAAGAAATTATATTTACATTCATGTGTGTAAAGTGATGCATTTGGAGGGACTGGCTTTCTCATTAGTTACAGAGCGCAGTGCCAGACTCTCCAGGCAAATTCAAAGCAAATAAGAAGTTTGTGAAAAGGAAACCAGTTCAATAAATGGTGAAGTTTCTGGATTTGCACCATCTGCCTGCTCCCCCCTCCCCCCACGACCCCTCCACCCCCCCAGCTCCACCATCAGATACTCAAACAAAACTATTGTTAAACTGTCTGTCAGAGGTTTCTACTAAAGTTAATGAAAGGGCTTCGATACGTGTTCATCTGACATCTCTTCCTCTTTAACAAAGTCGCTCTTTTCCTCCAGAATCTCCTGCATCACATCATACACTGGCCTTGTGCCCCCTGCTGGAGGACCTAAGTACTACAGTTGGGCAGTGCCAGTTTTATCCAGATATGTTCACATCGTTTGAGAAACACAATTATCATTGAGTGATTACAGAAAGCAAAATAAATGATGACGTTTTTTCATAAGTATTTAACAGAGTGATATGAGAAATGATAAATAATTATCAATATTGTCACCTCCTTAAAATAATAAGGCCGTTATTTTTGTTGTCAAAAATGTTGTTGTTTTTTAGGGGTGGGGGGTTTGCTGCTGTTCTTGTTGCCTAAATAACTTTTGACAAAAAATTACTTGGACCATTAAATAATGGTCCAAGTACATGGACCTTTCATGTACATTATATCTTCACCTTCCTAAAATTAGGAAGGTGAAGATATAATGTACATGAAATAGTGCAAAAATATTGATGAGTAGAGATTTTGTCAAAAACAAAAGTTTAGCCTTAAATGTGTGGACATATTTGACTAATTTCTGTTTTTTTTTTCTAGTGTCAGTGTTAAAGGGTTAACCAGGAGTCAGTGTGAGCTGTGAACACTGGGGTCAGACAGAAGCAGAACTCTGACTCCCACAGATCAATCCGACCCCGCCTTATTCACCCTGTCACCACCAGCATCTGGACTCCACCAGGTGAGCCCCGTCTACAGGGGTCCCCACCCACATCCACAGTCTCCATGACAACTACTTACCATGACGACCCACCGCCACCCCCTTCACCATGACGACCTCTGGCACCCAGCCGTCCTCCGGAGGCCTGTAATGGAGCTAACTCGGCTGCAGCGGAGCCAGCCTGGCTGAACCCCCCTCACCTCCCCACCCCCCTTCACTGCTGGGGGCTAATGCAGAGGAATCACAGGAAGCGATTCTCCTTTACACAATAAAGCCCACTTCACCCTCCACAAGTGACCCCTCACCTCCAGAAACAAGAACTGATTGGCTCCACACACCCACCCACCGAATGGAGATTCTGTCCTGCTGCAGGCCGAAGGAAAAAACTCAACATAGAAAAATAGTTTGAATAGCAGCGTTAACCCAGTTTAGTGCCCAGTGGCTTCGCCTGTTTCAGAGCTGAGTGGAGTGTGCGCAGCGAAGAGAAGGGCTGATTGTGCGCTGCAGGAATGCATGTGCAGAAGCAGCAGCTCGACACACATGCATGCCGTTTCTTAAAGCTTGTCTTTGTCTGCAGGTTGCATAATGATTTCCTGACAGCCTGTCAGACATTTGAAATTGATTCCAGGAAACAGGGCTTCCTTCTCTGTTCTCCATGCCATCATCTGCATCCCCTGATGACTCTGCTCCTGAGCTGTCTCTTTCGCTCATATTACCTTTTCAGAATACTACTGTCCTGGGTGGAAGCGTGAGGAAAAGAAAATAATGTAGCAGCCCAGGTAAACGGGTGATTCTGAGTTTTTGACCTGCAGCTTTAAGACCTGTCTCTAATTTCAGACTGCGTGTGAAAGTTTTCCTCCTGGCCTCCCAGGACGGGACGGAGACGAAGAGAAAGGCAGGCAGGCAGCTGTGAGTGTTGCATGTTTAGCTGAGTGATGTGAGACTTACCCCCCGGCTGTCCCTGCAGGCTCAACATGCTCTCACAGCGCTGGTTGATGCTGCTCAGTGCTTCGCTCCTCCCAAAGCTTTCATCTGCCATCGCTCAAATCTCCCTTCTTCTTTCCCTCCCCTATCTCTCTCTCTCTCTCTCTCTCTCTCTCTCTCTCTCTCTCCTCATTTCTCTACATCTTTTGTCTACCCATCCCATGTCTTCCTGTCCCTTCATCCCTGCTCATCTGATTTCTCTGAACTCCCACTTTCTTGGTTCTGCTTCTCTCACTCTTTGCTTCACTTTCTCCATCTTTCTTGCCTCCCTCCCTCCCTCCCACCCCTCAGCCTCAGCAGCGCTCCGGGAGCATGGTATTGCTTGTCTCTCGGCTGGCACAGAGAACAGGCAGACACATGGGAGGGCTGTTTTGTAATCCAGCAGTTCATACCACCCTGGCACAGTGAATGGGGGGCAGAGGGGATGCAGAGCATGAGAAGAGGGGGAGGGAGGATGGAACAGGCCTATATTGCTACCTACTAACCTATACTTTCGCTTCATCCCTCTGTCTGCGCCTTGATGGTCTCTCCCTTTTTTCCCACCACCGACAAGAGGTCTCGCCTCTCTATATCCTCTCTTTTAGGTCGGGGGGGAGGGAGAAAATGAGGATGGATAGAGGCGGAATGGAAGAAGGAGGAAGTGTGGGAATAAGATGAGGAATGAAAAGGAAGAGGTAAGGGATGAACCTCCCAGATGGGATGTCTGGGAGGGTGGAGGATGGAATCTATGAAGAATCTGAGCTTCTGAAATATTTCAGCAAGAGGTATAAAATGTTTGACAAACAGGAGCAGAAGGACTATTTGTGCCCGATAGCCAACTGCGTGGAAGAACAGGTTTAAAACGGACAGGAAGCTTTGAGAGGTTGGTTCCCAGGGCGACCAGGCGGCTGCCTGTCTCACACAGAGCTGTCATCTCAGCAGATGTCCATTTAGCCTCAGTTGGCTCCAAACCCACAAAACCATCAGCAGATATTTGGTTCAAAGAATCACTGAAGTTGAGGATTGTTCATGTTCAGCACTATGATGTTCTCTCTAAATGTTCCCACGAAATTCCCTTAATTTACATTTAGATCCATGGAATATGTCTTGATCAGCCTCCCATCAGACATAACAAGACAGAAATGATTATCTTATTATTATCCATGTCCTGAAGCCTCCCTTGGCAGTGGATCCAATTCCTTACCTTGAAGTATCGATGGAAATGACAAAATTCAAAATAACTTTTTCTATTTTTCAATTTTGAGATGGTTTTTGGTATTTCCATAAGGTGAACAGATGACAGGTTTGCCTCTGTTTACCTGTGTGTCTTTGACATAACACAGCAGGTCTGACATAGTAATTACAAAACTGATTGGTGACTTTTGGCTCAATGGGATCTGGTACCAGGTACACATATGAAGCATACACCAGAGGTGGCGGGGGTAGGAGTGACTTGGCTAGTTTTTATGGCAATAACCATAACCATGCTTCCATTTATGTTTTTCTATGCAGATTTTGAAGTATCTTTGAAAATGACAAGATTTTTGTTCAATTGTGCAATTTCTAATTGTTTTTTTGATATTTCCAATAAAGAGTTAATGCGTCGAAGGCGAGATGGAAACACATTTACTGAATAAGTACTGACGTAGCAAACATTCACCTCACAACTGACCAGCTGTGTCCATTGTCGGCGTCTGTCAGAATGCATTTAATTGTCAACATCTCAGGACAGCATGTAACTTCGCCAATATTAGTTAACATAACAGAAAAGCTATAACACATTCCTGAAATCCTCTCTTCATTTGTCTGAAATGTGTGGTCTGTACGAGTTAGCAATCTCTACTTCCTGTTTCTTACAGCCATGCATAACAACAACATCTGACAAAATCACGCTTTGCATGGCCTGATTGATTCGCTCCAAACCAACAGATGGAAACACGCCTAATTTGCTTTTTCCCCCCCAACATTTTAGAAGTTTGCTCAAAATCAGCATGACAATTGGATGAAAACATAGTTAATGACTGTACAATCTAGGAAAAATGCTGAATACATAAAACACATTTTGAATTCAGAAGAGAAGAACAAAATAACAAAAGTCAGACAAGTCTGAGTCCAAGAAGCTCTCTTAGACATTATTACCATTCAACTGATCATGTCTCTCTGAGGTCAGTTTAATTGAATATAATCATTATATTTGAATACAAAATGTGAACATAATGATGCGTTACATTACCCATTCAAACCATTAGATGGAGTTTCAATGTCATACAGTCATTGGTATTTCCTAGGACCCAGCCTGTTTTCTTAATGATCTCTGTCTTTATATGAATATAATGTATAAATCATTATCCACTTTTCAAACTCTCCTCCATTTTTTTTTATATTTCTCTAAAAGGGCCATATGGTTGCTGTTATTTCTTTCCAGTGCTTACACAAAGCTGTGATTTTAATACATGCAAGACCATTCTGCTCTGGTTCATAAACTGAACTTTACCTGCAGCATATGGCTACCGTAGGCTGCTCCAATATGCTGCTGCAGTAAGATTTTCTAATGTGCGAAGGTCTGAATGTCTTTTTGAAAAAGTGAAGGGAGTGAGATTGAACTCATTGAGGCATGAAAGGAGAAGACATGGGAAGTGTGTGTGCTTGTAGTGAGGACTGACTGTTCTGGTGCTGTTTTTTGGGTTTGGGTTTGGGTTAGGTTTAGGACTAACGTGTGAATTGGGTTTAGGTCAGGTTAAGGGTTACACGTATACTAGTAATACTTAGGTTTAAGGTTTAAGATAAGATTGAGCTATAGAAATGAATAAAACATGATTGCAAAGTCAATATTAAGTTATTGTGAAGACAGAAAGATATACATATGGACTTGATGAAAAGTATGCCTAATACCTGCTTAAAGGTTCTTTTCAAAAAGTACTTTTATTCTGATAAACACGACTATTTAGGATGTACATTCTAATTTACTGGAAATAAATTGCGATTTACATGACTGTAGATGGGCGAACTGTTACCCGATGTGTTTGTAGTAGAGAAATCTTTCGTTTTTGTCTTATGAAAAGGTGGCGTATGGATGGATCAGTGGGTAGGTGCTGCAGTCCTCAACATGGTTGTCCTGGGTTCAATTCCCAGTTTCAGTCAATTTGTTACGTTCTCTCTCCAGCCTGTTTCCTCACAGCTTACTGTTGAATAAAGGCCACTAATGGCCAAAAATATCAGTGAATTATTTTTTTTTTCAATTTTGGCCCATTTCATTAAAATGAGCCTTTTAAACTGCACGCTGGTAAATACAATAAAGTCCAGGTAAGCAATGTTCTAACACACCTGCTTGACTTTAAAAGCTACATGTGGCTGACAAACAGCTCATCAGTCAGGTCACCACTGTGGCACTGAATTTCTCTGTTTATTCTTGGTATGCTTTCTATCCCATTAGCCTTGTAGCAGAGATGGAAGTGTGGCTTGCTTATGTATTCATAACAGAGATGGAATCCACTAATGGCCTCATCCATGCAAATCTGTGTGACAATAATAGCAAAAATGGGAACATGTACTATCATGCTGTGCACAAAAACAAACACATTGAAACATCCTAAACACAGTTTAGGACTTCTGGACCCCGATAAATGCACAGTATAAAATCATTTTCTTAACATGAACTAGTTCCTTTTATTCTTTTTTTGTTTTTGTATTTTTAATTTTCACATTTATTTATTTTATTTTTTTTTACCATAAATCAATTTGTTCAGTGTCCATTAATTTTCAATGTACAAACTATAAATAATTGAAACTGACAAAAGGGTTTTGTACATTTCTAAGCATCCTGTTTTCTGCTGCAGTCCTGCAGAAAACAGGATGTGTCTGAGAGTTGTCAGTGCAAATAAAAAGACATTGTGACAGTTAATGTGAAACCCCACTATTGGAGCAGGCTAGAACATAAAGGGAAGCAGTCATGTATACTAATTATATACAGTCTCTTTATGCATTTAGATCAGTGGTTCCCAAAGTCGGTCCTAGTGGCCCAGCATCCTGCACGTTTTAATTCTCTCCCTGGTGGTAGTAACAACCTTTTCAGCATGTCAATGTTCTTCTTAGGCCTGTAACGAGCCATCATTTGATCCAGGTGCTTTAAACCAGGGAGAGAACTAAAACATGCAGGATGCCGGCCCTCAAGGACCCATTTTGAGCACCACTGATTTAGATGTAAAAAACATTTAGAATTAAATGCACATTTTACAAAAGAAATGTTCATTTTACTGTGTTTTTTTGTGTATGCATGCATGTGTTTGCATGTGTATGCATGTGTGCAAATCTGGCAGCTATGTTATTTAAAGAACCAGACAAACATCCTCTATTAAATCTGGAAGTTGGCAGAGCATGTGCTTGCTCTCACATTCATGTCACTCTGTTGTACAGAGCATTCACACCTGGATGGATACATGGACATATGGCCATGCATCACGCAGAATAAAACATGTCAAGTCCACAGCAGGCTGTCCAGCGGCTGCTATGTGGAAAGGATCAGGGAGTAGCTCACCCTCTGAGAAACAAAGGCAGGAAGCATACACTCACTATACAGCTGGGCACAGATGTACACAGACAACAGTGAGCACATTCACATACCTGACATAATACACAGCCGCTCACTATCTGCCCACCTAACAAAGAGCTGAATATGGCTCTTCTGGGAGCTCTTCACATTTTAGAGCGCTTTTGTAGCCATTCGTTGACCCTGCAGCTCATAAAACCAAAACAGGTTAATGACACAATTCATTAAACAGACTAAAAACAGCAGCATGTCATTATGAAAAATGGCTTCAGTTTTTGACACTGATAAAAAATAATTAAAAAAAACCCCCATAAAATTAACAACTGGCACAATAGCAAATAATGCAAATTTGAGAGCAGAAGACAAAGTGCAGATAAGTGGTCAGTTTGTCCTCCACCAAACTTCACCTATAACAACATAACCACAGAGATAACTCAGAATTCCCTGACCCCCTCAGTTCTGGACTGTCATTTGTGACCAGTGACACAAACCAGAAAGTGAAAAATTAGCTAAGTTCATTTAAAGTGAACATTTTCCAGTGCTTATCACAAGTCAGTACCTTGGGCAGAATCTGCAGTTTCATCCTGACATCACACTGGATGTAAAAGTGACATGACCTGAATGCAGCAGTGAGTTTGCAAACTTCTCTGCTCAGATTGCCAGTAGAACTTTGGCATTACCATGACAGACTCCAACCTCCTGCTGTCAATTTGCCATCTGGTTTCTCTCCTTACCTGCTGATGAGTCAGCCTCCTCTCGGTTTAGATGTTTCCTTTTTTTTTCTCTCTATGTGTCTAAATACACTAATTTTGTAATCATGTGTACCATGAAGCAGCATAAAAAATCAGCTACTTCAAGTCAACACATCTTACTGTGCATTACATTTTAATAGACATATCTTGCCAAACTGTCACAATGTGCAGCAGTTGACTGAAGAACTGTAGAATTTCACCTTTATTTATTTGTCTAAACATTTTTTTTCTGCCTCCTTGTGGTTTACATATTGATAATTAGAATTTTTCCGAATTGTTTTATTATGAATATTAATGGTTTGTTTATCTGGGATAGAAAACTCAAAAATCAACTGTTTTATTTTACATTACTGAAGGTTCAAAGTGCAAAGTTCACTTCAGATTTCTTTTTGTTTGCCTGTGCAATTTTCATGTATGAGTTTATATTTGACATTATTAATCATACCTATTTTTGCAATTTTAAGCCATCATTTTGGTTTTACTACAACAGAGTGGTCATGAAAATGAATGTACAACTCACTCATGGTGCCGTCCCTACAACGTCAACAGATGTGGCTATTAAAATGGAAAATACATAAATAGAAGGACTATGATTTCTATGTGGAACCAACCAGTCAAAAGATTTAAGGAAAGCAAAACATCATTCCAAATGTACATGCCGAAAAATGACTAGCAAGCTCAGAGGTGCTACCGCTCACCTCACCTCTTCAACTCAAACATTTTTGTGACACACTAAGTTATTTCTTGCTGTTGCTGGTGGCACAATGCATTATGGGAAATCCCCCACTGTTACTTCAAATTAGCTAACTTAATATTTGAAAAAGACCCTCAACTTATTTAAAGGAAATGCTCATTGTAACAACTAGAAAAGTAAATTATATCCACTTAATTTGCTAGAGTAAAGCAAACATTGAAACCTCACTGCACCCAAAAGTTTACTAGACTTTTAATTGTTAGCAAGTCAAGTCGTATCTTTTGCAGATAAACATGATGTTAAAATGTACATGGTGGACCACTCCCCTTCGTTTCAGCACTCCCAGCTGCTGCTTCTGAAAATAGACACACAGACTCAAGATCTCACTGGATCATCACAACTATGATGTGATTGGGTTTAGACAGACTGATGAAGTTAATAATTACAAATCTCCTCGGATTGAAATGAGTTTTCTTGGACACCGTGGCAATGTCAATTTAAATAAAAAGTGCTTTGTTCTATTCCACTTTGTTGTGTGAAGTATTTGCTCCGCATGCTATTCATTTAATCAGTAGGTCCATGTGCTAAAAGGGCTACTCGTTAATTATTCTAGATCCTCTTCCTCGATATGCCTATGTAATTAATACAATCAAATGTCTGATTTTTAATGAAAGGTTTCTTGCTATTATCTCATGATTTCCATATAAACTCCTGAGCTCTGAAGTCCTTCTAATGTCAGCCACGTGCTATCATGACAGAGTGAGTCCTCGTTAACAGCAGCAATATAATGGTTGCAGCAGAAATTCTAAGTATTTAGCCTTCTGCTGTTTTATGCCTGAATGTGCATCGAGAAACACCATAGAAACAATCAATCAAGGCTGGCATCGTGCAGGGTTGCAAATTACCCCACTGTGAAGGACTGTGTGCACTGAATGAGAATTCTGGAAATTCACAAGGAGAAAGTAAAAATGTAAGGAAATCAGTCAGATAGCACTGAAAGACTGACTCCTGTTATTTATATTTAATATAAATGCTGTATTTCAAACCACTGATATCCTGAAATTACAATGTTGCTCATGTACTGTTTGGAAAACACAATGCACAGCCTCTGTATTCAGCTGAGAATTACTTTCTCTTGTTTTGTTCTGTTCTATATATCATATTAAAACAGCCATGCACATAGATTTATGGAAGTATTTCCCTTGGTGTTGGGTTTCATCTGTTTGTAGCTGTAAGGATTCAGACTCATTATAGATGTCGGAGGAGTTTGAATCTGACTGCTCGGCTCTGTGAAGCAGGAAACAACGCCTGAACCGACCCACATCTGGGTTAATTTAACACGGCAGGGTTGTGTTATGGGTTTGACACAGCATGCTGAGCTACACGTCCAATCTTAAAGATGTGCTAAAGTGGCTAACATTAAGACTAGGTTGAAAATAAACAATGACGTGGAGGACTGAAAATAATATGTACCGTAGATTAGAAATAAAGATATTTTCTCCCTCCGTGTCTTTTCTAGGTTGTAAGAGGAGTGATAGAAGTGCCCATCTCCAGCAATCAATGGACATGACTACCCAAAGGCACACTGGACAAAACAACCTTGCACGTTTTATTTGAGACTCTTCAATGAGACATATTAATCAAACATATGTAAGAAAGATGAGTAAATCATTTTAATTCACTACCTATTTCAGCCCAGGCTCTTAAAATCAATCTTTTCTGCGTTGATCTCAGTTGCTCAGGTCAAAGTGGTGTCCAGGGTTTCGGCAAAAATGATGGATTAAAAAACTTGACAATCATCCTTATGTACACGCTGCTCAACTTACCATTGGTACAACTTACCATTACAGGAAAAGTGCTTACCCGTTGTCATAAGTGGCTATGCTAACTAGCATCAGCTTTCACAAGAGGCTCTTCTGATGGGGAGAAACCGTAGGGTTGCAGAGAGCAAGGGGCAGGTGTGACCAGTGAGTACACTAGGGTGATTGACAGCACTAAGATCTTCTCCTGGCTGTGATTGGTTATTTCTGTAGTTTGAACTGGGAGAAGGCAGAGGAGTTCAATTTTTTTCACAGATTATCTGTCAGGTATTATACTGTTACAACATGTTAACAGTTTGCAAATATGTAAAAAAAACAACAACAAAAAACAACAACAAAAACGGACATATCCCAGACATGGGTAACCACAGCAACAAACTGAATCCATTTGGATAATTTTTTCCATCAAACATTTGCAAATGTTTCTCTTTATTGAAAGAAACATTAGAATGTGTGAATGAGAGCAGCTGTTCTGAGAACTCATCCGTTATGAAATCTAGTTTATTAGAACAGGAGAGAATTAAATGGACGTTAGCCAATGACATAATCCATACGGTAAATGGTGAGTGATGTCATAACATGCATTAAATTATTTTTAAACTTTATTTCAGATAATTGTGATAAATTAAGTAAAACTAGCTCATGTTGGAGCATGGAACTTAGTCCAGAATGTTTAGCTGGTGAACTATGAACAAGAATTAATTTATTAAACTTTTTTGAATTAGTTAGTTCCAGTTAAAGATGAACTGGATATGAGAGACCGCAGTCATCATAGTCATATCTGGCGAAGGATTGGAAGAGTAAAGAGAGGCCAGCAAGGCAAACTGATGTAAACCACAAAACTCTCTTTGAAACCAGGTTGCATATTAGAATTCCTGTTGAGTGCCGACGTTCCTAAGTCTCCACTGGTTTGTGTTCCATCCATTCCTTAATGCCATGACCTGTCAGTATATCAGGTTTATGTTGAATAATGAGCCTCAGAGCAACACTTCCTGCCCTCCATAAAGCAGCAGAGCTACTGCCAACATATTGGACTGCTGCTGTTCCATGTTATGGTCTCTGTAGCAGCTCCTAATGTGATCTCAGTGCTGTTAAGACAGGATAATCATTCCTATGAGAGCAGCCAAAACTTGGCACTTCAAGGCTCATAACCAAATGTCTAAAACCAGCTACTGTCCTGTTGCTTTTAGATGCAGCTCTTTTCCAAAACACCTGAACTTAATGAATGACTCATTAGCAGGCCTCTACAGAGCTGGAAGAGTAACTAAACCCCAATTTAACTTTTTTTTCTAATGTCAATATTCAGGTTCCCTGGAGCTCAGAGAATAGACTTTGAAATACTGTTAGTTTATAAATGACTGAACGGCTCAGCACCACAATACATTAAAGATCTGCTGTTGCTGTATCAACCTTCCAGACCTCTCAGGTCTGGAAGGTTCTGGCTCTGCTCTGCATCAGAACCAGAACCAAACATGCAGAAGCAGCATTTAGCTTCTATTCACCACAAATCTGGAACAAACTTCCATAAAACTGCAAAACAGCCGAAACGCTGAGTTCCTTTAAATGAGCCCATTCCAATGGAACATTTATCAACATATGATGTGTATTGATGATTTTGATGGTGATCAAGTGTAATGTTTGTCACTATTTTTGCATTTGATTATTGACGATTTAAGGACATTTTAAAATGTTTCTATGACGCAAAGCATTTTGAACTGCCTTATTGCGGAATGCGCCATACAAATAAACTTGACTGATTGACTGATTGATTGACTGACCCTGCTTAACCCCCTGCACTTATCCCCACACCTGGCCACGCTCCTCAGTGTCTCTTGGCACCATCCACTTTGGTGAAGTTTTCCAGAAATTATCTGGGGGCGGTGTTGTACGTTATGTTCCACTTGAATAACTGCTGATGAGGGAATGTAAGCTTGTGGTAGCAAGGATGCATGTTGCAGGATAGTTGCTCTGGATGGCTGGGTTTGGGCAAACTGATACGCTCTTTTCTTACTCTGCCTTCATTTTAATGCACAAAGTGCTCAGCTTAACTTGAAGAGCTGTGAGACTCCAGTGTGAGTGGAGGAAATGCTCCCATGTTGCTGCTTCCTCCCAGAAGACATCTGTTTGGACCTGAAACAAAGCCCTAACAGCGCAGGGCTGGCTTCTAAGCCAATTGGTAAAAAAGCACCTCATCACCTCCACTGTCTGTATAACTCCTGTGAAAAAGAGCCGCATCCCCCCCACCCCACCCCTTTTTTTTCCGTGCTTCTACACAAATCTTTGCTATTTCTCACTAATCCTATTCAGTTTGCATAAAGCAATCTGGAGGGAGATAAATGTAACATTTGGCTCCCTGTCAAAGTGGAGGAGCGGAGCAAGCCCAGGCAGTTATGTTGCCACGGCTGCGCTCATGATTTGTCACCATTTCACAGCAGCTAGGGCAGCTATTTGGGTAAAATTATGAGGCTATTGATTGCAGTTGCTGTTTCACTGAGAGCAGCAGAGCAGCACCAGATGCTGGCTGGAAGAGCAGAGTACTCCTACTTTATTAGCTAATAGTGTGTAACCTGCGCCACCTCCTCCTCATCTGCTGGAGCATATGTCCTCCTTCCTCGTCTGCTAACTCATTTTTCTTTTGTGGTTTTACTTGCTTGGGGACATGAGCAATGTCTGCCTTCTTTCTGTCTTTGATTACACTTGGTCACTTGCCAAAGCAAAAGAGAACATAAAAACTCAGCAAAGGCACCTGCGATGAGAAGCATGATTATTGGGGTCGTTCAGTTAATGACAAGAAAACATCAATGTCTATAAATGTACAACTCACACCTATAGAAATTATTACGTTCTATATGATCACAGGTTTTTACTTTATTAGCACAGAAATTCACCAAATGAGCCACTGAAACTGAACTCGTCTCTTTTTAGAATTCACTAGTTTTTTGAGTTTTTTTAAGTTTTATGATACAACTTCCTTTAAACTCATTTGATCAAATTTTGAACACCTGGGATCTTATTGTTTTGAGCAATAATTTGTTTCAGTAAATATGTTAACAGTTCTTATCAAATTTTTTGCATGGTGATTTTTTTTATAAGTTTATTCCCAAACTTTAGTTTGTAATGGTACAGCTCAAAATATTTGAAAATAAGAAAAATATCTAATATTTTCATTTAATTTCTCATCACACAGAGTGAAAAACTTCAAGCATTGTTGCTTTCACTGTGTTTTAAATGAATACGAGCTCAAATGCACACCAATGAATCTAACGGTAAGCTAGCATAAAACGCTTTATAACCCAAACACCCTGATGTCCCAAAATCAGTAACTGACCACATGTTATGAAATAATTTCCTGTAAAGCCAAATTTTAGAGAATTTCTTTTATAAATTTTCTCTAAAATTTATGAAAATTGTGTTCAAATACAAATTGACCTATTATTTAAAAATAAAATAAAATAAAATAAAATAAAAGACTACTCTCACAACTTTAGATGAGAACAGCCTTTGTTTTTTCAGTGTTTGTTGAGACTGACCAGTCTACATTGTTTTTATGTCTCACTTCATTTTCCACATATCCCCCTTTTTGTTGCTTGAAACTTTAAATATCTGCCGGTATAGCTCTCAAGTTTTGCTTGGTTTTTTGTCCAAAAGGTTTATAGACTCTGAAATTGCATGCAGAGACAAACGACTGATTTCGTTGCTCAGAAAGACCTCCAACCCGGTCCCAACCTGGAGCGCTTTCAGCACTGGACTGGGTGACTGCTTAGACCAGCAGGGAGGCAGACGGGCAGCCACGCTCCGTCAGTGTCAGATGCTGAAACCTAATTGTCTGAATCCTCCCACATATTGCATAACATGCAGTAACAGAGCTGGAGCAGCTGCAGTAATTAGCCTTTTAACCCTGATGTGTCTTTCCTTCTTAAATAGGAAATTGCTCACAGAAAAACACAGGAAGACAGTCCTTTAATGACCATGCTTAAAAATGAGACTTCATATTCTTTTCCCAGTGCATTAGGAGAGTTTATCTCATCCGGTTCTGTCTGTGTACTGCTCTCTGCTCTGTTTTCAGATGTGAGCCCAAGACCTAAAGCTACAACAACCCGATTCCTGCAGCGTTCCTGCAAACCTTCCCTCAGAACATCCCTGGGATGATGTTACAGTGAGTGGCTGTGCTTCTACTAAATGTAACCGCTGGGGTTCATTCTGTGGTTTTACTTTAAAGATAATATTAAAGTTAAAACAAAATGGCAGCAACCAAAATGACATAGATCGATGTACCAATGTCAAAAACACACAATTTCGTAACTGTAGTGTTTTCATTAAAAAAGAAACTCAATTAAAATTACATGTGAATAAGTTTGTTCACAGGATAAAACATGGTTCTCCAACTACTTGCTGAAACGGTACTGGGCTTCCTATTAGCTCATCAAACTTGCGCCCACTCATTTCTCTTCTTTGCCACACTGACAGGAAGTGTAGAAAATGTTTGAATTTGTCGGGAGAAATTTAAGGAGTTAGTTTGCTTGAACTGAAAATCTCAAAAGACATCAAACAGCACAGAGTCCATGCGGCTTCATAACAGGCGAACAGTACGCCCACTTCTGTGGGAGCCTAGTTCATAACCTCTCACACTGACGGCGGTAGTGTGACATGCTGTCACCACAACCAACAACTAACAGTTTGAAAACATGATAAGATGTAATAAATGGAGATTGGAGACATTTCTTGTGTGCCTTAGCGCTCAATTGTTAGCTAGCTTGTTGGAGTGTGGGAGGAGTAGAATCTGAGAATGACTCACAACAAACTGGATTAAATTTAACATACTGAAATAAACCAATTTTATTGATGTGGCCAAAAAAAAATCCACAACTTTTTTTTCAAAACTGGCATGTTTCCATTAAGTGAATATATTTTCAAAATGTCTAATTGTGCAATTATATAGTCAGTGAAAATGCGGCTAACACTCCCTTATCTTACTCTGTTTGTGCAGTTTAGAATGAGCAGCTTACATGCTAGTAGCTGTGTTTGCATTGATTATAAAATTGTGCAAATTATAATTATGAAAACAATTTAACTCAATGGAAACATGTTCATTTTGAAAATGAAAAGTTTTTGCTGTAGGATGATGTGGTTTTTCAGCCGCGTCAGAATTGCTGTATTTTGTAAAATATGTTGGAAACACTTTCTCCTTGCATCACACAAGACACACTAGTTTGTACACAGCAGTAACTCTGCTAAGATGGCTCCACCAGCGTTCTCACAGCAAAGGGAAACGCTTTGTCACGTCATGCAGTTGGATGTTACTACTGGCGAAAACGATGGAATATGACAACAGGAAATATGAACACAACAGTCTGTTTTTGTTTCTTTCGGTCAATGTGCAGCTGGCTCCACCAGAGCTCTCACAGCATCACACAGTTCATAAAACGTTCTGACTCCTTCCAATGTGTTGAATCCATAGCTCTTCTCTAAAATCAACTACAATTTCCTGAAAACACCGCATATGTCGCTGCTCCCATATATAAATGGCTTGTCGCGCCAATGTCTGAATAAGACGCTGACGTCTCCTCTGACTGGTGGATGATGAGCGCTAGCTGAATTATGGCTGGATTATGAATACATCTAATGCAAATGTTTACATCTGTCACCTCAATGATTTTCAATGACTTATTGCATAAACAAAGTTATTCACATGAATTAAATTGCATTTCTTACTTAATGGAAACCCAGCAATTGTGAAATTGTATTTTGTCAACATCAGCAGAATACTGAAAAAGTTTTGAACGCATTTCCAATGGAAATGCAGCTGTTTATGTTCTTGGACCGTGGGAAGAAGTTGGAGAACCCAGAGAAAACCCACACATGTTCAGAGAGACAACACCAACTCTACAGAGTAAGGGCCATGGCCAGATTTCAATCCAGACTCTTCTTGCCACTTCTGAGGAAGGCTTTAAGCTAAAGCTAAAGTGAAGCCACAGAGACGAGACAGATGATCTTTGGCCTGGCATAAGTGCTGTACTACATCTGATGGAGCTATTACACCCAATAAATTCTATTAGCTGCATGATATAATCAGCTTTGAATTGCATATTGATTGGCACATCGACAGTGATGGTAGGTGCTTTTACTCTAGCAGCAAAAAGATGGTAGTAAAACCTATTTTCCAATAAGTATTATTACACTATAAGCCCCTGAACCCTTCTAATATTACACGCGCGAAGACATTTCCCCCTCTAGTAATGCATCTATTTCCTCTCATCCCAGTGCTGTTCTATTATTTGGGGTGTGTCCTTCCATCTTATTGTCTAGCAGGGCTCTTGAAGAGTGGGGGTGGGGGGTTCCCATCCCACTCAACAGAGAAGCTGTCCAGCCAGCACTCTCCCTCATTACCCTCATGCTTCTTCTTCCTGAAAATGCACTTTTAAAGCACCTTAATTGCATTGGGAGATAACCCTGTGGGCGTGAGACAGGAAGCCTTGGTCATATAGAACTTTAAGAGGCGGGATGGGTGGAGAGTGTGTGTTTCTGCGTGTGCGTTTGTCTGGTGCTCTTTGTGTCAAATCAATGGCCCATCCAGAAGCTAATGCAGCTCTGGGCAACTCCTCAGGAAGCATTAAGACTATTAGTGCGGGCCTGGCAGGAATACTCATTCACATACACACACTTTTTTCTCTCTCTGTAGTGCATGCACACTGATGGATTACCATTATATGAAGATGCAGCAGGTTGGAAGCTGGTTCTGTGTTAGAGTTCAGCCTAATCTGTTCATGCATGCTCTTGTGAAGTGTGTGTGTATCTGTGTTTATGTAGCCTATCAAAGTGCAGCCAGGGCAGCGAAGCCAAAGCTCAGCAAGGCAACAAGACCTGCGTCTGCAGGGACCACACCCCCTGCAGGGAGGAGGCCAAGATGCCATCCATCACAGCAATTCTGTTTCAGAATAGTTAGAAATATTTAGGGGGTTTTATCTGCATAGATACACAGATATTCTGAAAACTGCATAAGATGTTTGCCAGTTGTAAAGGATTCTTCACACCATTAACACTGATCAGTTAATTAATGCAGAGAGCAGCTACTTACGTTGATGAATTGCTCACAGTGACTGAGGCAGTTTGACCAGTTGTTCCTTCTCTTTTCTGCTGATGGTGTTTGCTAATAACAAAACAGACTGACAACAAACACCAACGGCTATTAGGCAGCTTTTAGAGTGCTGCCCATATACAAAACTATGGCAAACAAAAACCATAAAACTGACATTAACAAATTACAACAGCTAAAGCATAGTTCATGTTTGACGCTTCTTCGAGGTCCGCGTGGCGCCGTGCGGTCAAATTACTTCATTTCAGCTACATGACATTATTATATTATAAAATTTTAATTATTTGAAATTTTACCTCATTCAGTGAGTCCAACACTGGTTTTATTTTAGTCCCTTCTGTCCTCAACTTCCTCTGAAATATCTCCAGGAGTTTGGTTATGTGCCCGACTAATCTGGACTAAAAGGTTTGTTCGAGATAGATTGTGGTTATTTGTTTAAACTCCTCCTTGATCTGAAATTAGAGCTACAAACACTAAATCATGTATCTTCCACATCCATCTCATGTGGGCATGAGATGGCACCTGTTATTGTCTCACAATTAGTTTCCACCTGTTGGAGAGCTACTTCTTCATGGAACATTTGTTTTCCAGAAAGACAACAACCCAAAGCATCCAGCTGAAACTACACAGAACCGATTTGAAGGCAAGGGTGGATTTTCTGGAGTGGCCCAGTCAAAGCAAAGACCTCTAACTAATAGAGAATTTGACTTGGAAAGTGCTGTTCCCAGCTGATTCCCATTATACCTGACAGAGCTGGACAGGTTTCACAGGACACTTTGCAATGTGTGACTTTTGAAAATGAACACATTATTACTGTGTGATAGTTGGATTACAATAAACACCTACAACAATCCAACTAACTAACCAATCATAACACAGAGTTACAACTGGTTTTGTTTCATAATAAGGCTTGAAAGACCATTTGAACCCTAAAACACAGTATGCTGCCTGTGAATAAGAGTGCATGCAAATATAAATCAATATCCATGTGAATTAACAAGCTTTCACTGGGACAACAGACTAAAATGACATCAAATCTAAAGGGTGGCTCCTCAAACCAGTCAACAATGAAGAATTTAAGAATGAGAGAAAAATGAAGAAAAAAAGTTCTTTAAAACAACAATCTCTCTTGGTGTGACTGCATCCTTTCAGTCTACCTCACCATGTTAGCTACAAACCTGTACAGTTGCTTCATAGTTTTTCTATATATCACAATATCAAACTGTTCAGTGTTTCTGGCATGAGAACCAGGACAACACACATTACGACAATGAGCATATTATTTATGGAATAAGAGGCTGTAGAAGGATTTCATTATATTGACTGTATAGCTGTCTGTGTCAAAAGCTAACATCCTGTGGAGTGAGATGGGACTCCCCTCGTTGTCATAGTGACCATACTAGTGTAGGGGGCCTCTCAGTGTGCCTCACCTGAGCATTTCCAGTCTAACGATTAACATCATAATTACAGCCAGGGAGAAATCACCATGGAGACCTGTCTATATGTGGGCGTGTCACCTTGGGTGCCTCACTTGGCAGACATGAAAATGGGTGACTCCACTGCTCTATGTGTATGCTGTGTCTTTGAAATCATGTATTATGGATTTTAGCCTAGAGTTGTGCACCATTTTCAGCTGTGCAGGTGGAACGATCACTTTACATCCTCATGACAGACAGCCTGCCTGAGCTGTGTGCTCATTTCCTTTTGAGAGATAGGGGTGTAAGTCTTCATGTTCCCCATGGAACACAATGGTTTTGCCAATAGTTTTGTTAACTGGTTTGTTGTTTCACTTTCAAAGAAATTATAGAATCTTCCTCTACTACCCAAAAGTAGAAGATCTCCGCTTGTGGTAGTTCTTCTTCACTGTTTCCAGACTTAACCTTGAGAGGCCATCGCCATTCCCATAAAACTCAGGTTTCTTGTGGTTTCTTCATGGGTGCTGACAACAGCAGCACCCATCTTTACATTCGGATGGTGGCAAATGGTGGAATGCCTCTAATGGGCGTGAAGACTGTGGCGAGAGGACAAACAATGGTCCGTCCGAAGAATGAACTTTGTCTCAAAAAGATACTGGTGAGACTTCCGCACACCCAACACAATTCCAAGTTTGTCCTGTTCACTCTGGACATAAACTCCATTTCCATTACAAATGTGCATACAACTGTCAATATTCCGCTAATATCTTAAAAACGCAACGCAATTTAAACACAATTTAAATCACAAGTGACTATGTTTGTTCACGTGATAAGTCAGTAAAAACGTACCACAACGTGGTCCTCCTGACACTTCCTGTCTTCTTCTTTGTGGTTTGTGCCAGTGGCAACATACAGTTGTTGATCATGTGACCTGTGTGAAGAGAAAAAAAATGTTTCCATTGACCAAAAAGAAAAACCACCTCATCCTGCCAAAAAAATCTTTTATCAAAAAAAAGTTTTTTCGAAATTGCAGTGCTTGCCTGTAAGTAAATGTATTTCTGAAACGTCAAATTGCAAAATTATAGTAGTACATTTACTATTTACAATAGTACATCTAGTACATTTGCTAGAGGGTTGATTCATTTCTCAATATGAAAAAAACAAGACAACAAAATCACAAAGTTATAGGGAAAATAATGCACATGGTTATGAAGAGGCAGAACACGAAATTTGACAACGTAAATCTCAAAACACACACACACACACACATGCACGCACACGCACATGCATACACACACACATACTCACAGTATTCAAATTGGGAGTGCATCAATAAGGATGGAAATTCTTCAAATGTGTGACAGGACACATTTGAAAATCTGCTTCATTCGCTCAAGTTGAGACCCATGTAGGGCACATTTTTGCATACACCTACATGGATGAAACAGTGTGACAGCAGCTGCAGCTATAGTCTGGAACCAAACACTTATCTGGGTGAAAACAGCTGTACTATTTCAGATACTCAGTAAAGCACAACAGATTGTGCTGCACTAAAGTGGATGGGGTTCAGCATTTATAAATCTAGTCTCAAGTTTTCCAGCTAGACAACATCTGATAATGCGGTATGTGTTGGTGTGCTAACTAAGTTGCAGAAGGTCGGGAATGGTCTTCCTGAAGGCGGCACAGTGTGAAAGATACGGGGGTGGCACTGTCTCAGAGGCTGTCTGAGGTCTAAGATGGAGGGAGGGACAGAACAACCAGCAGATACTGCTACATACACTCAGAGGGGTCAGAAATAGAGAGAGAGAGTGAAGGGAGAGCGGACAGAGGAGAGGAGGGAGATAAGCTCCATCAGAAGGTGAAAAAGATAACAGCAGATAGAGAAAGCATGACAGAGGCCCAAAAGCGAGTGAACATGACAGACACAGGAAGAGAACAACAGAGATACAGAAAAGGCGAGAGGATGAATTTAATACATTTGGTTCAGGCTTCAAACCATGGCGGTTTCCTAGCAACATAAACAAGACCAGCCTGGCCTGGGCTGGTTTGTGCTTCAGTGAAAAGGTCCTTTTCCAAAGCCTTTCTTCCTCTTCCTCAGTCCACCTCACTCATACTCACTCACTGAACATTGTCCCAGTCAATTTCACTGAGCAGGATTCTCAGACACAAGTTCTTCTGCTTTGTTCAGTTGGTGGCATAAAATGTATGTGTTTGGATCAGCCAGTCCTCAAATATTCAAACTTACATGAGCACATGGAAAATACTTACCTCCAAAACCCCTAAGCTGCTTGTCATTATAGGTTTAGGTGTTTGTGATGATGATGAGCCTTCACCTTCTACTGAACATCACTATGTGGGAAAAGCTTATCCTGGGCTATGTCTGAGGTTATGCTGCTGGAGGACATTTCAACTATTTTCTCAGTTGTTCTCTTTATAGACGCTAGATCTGGTCTGATACCTTCCTAGTGAATAGTTATCAGTGGCATACTGTGAAGAAAAATGAATGATTTCTAAAACGCACCCCTCCACCTGCTGCCTTATTGGATCAACAGATTTCATTTTAGATCCGTATTTACACCTAATGATGCACCGCCACAATCTGATTGAGCGGATGACCCGATCTGACAAACTCCAGCTCCAGTAATCAGCCCTGTGATTCATTAGGGGGTGCTGAAGTCAGACGAATGACTCACAGGTCTGGAGTGGCCCAACCCTGCCATGTAGTTCTTAATGGTGTCATGTCAGAGGAAAGATGGCATCACTGTCTTCTTGCTGTGTATGTGTGTGTCCTGTGGTGTGCTCAAAGATAATAGCTAACTACCCAGTTAATGCCACAGATCAGCCATCCAGCAAAGCCTCAGTAGGAGAGGAACATGTTCATGTCTAAATTGTCAGCTGAGGGTTCCAGTATTAGAAAAAAATGACTAAAAGTCTCTAAGGCTAATCAGAAACCCCTGCAGCATTCAGAAAAGCTTTTTACAGCCAACAGTCGTCACTCTTTGAGTGGGGAAAGATGAGAAATACCTGCTGTATCCATAAACCTACGAGCAGGAATGAAAACAGAAGATCTAAGCATCAGTGTTTGTGTTAACGTGGATATTTGGATCCAAATAATGGAGCCTGTCAGCTGTTTGTAGAGTGTTAGACTGTTTCTCTGCTAAGGAAACAAAAGCACAGGAGGATGACTGGACATTTATACAAGTAGCACCTCTATATCTGAGCGTCCTCTAGTGGACATGTGGGGAATTAAAAACATCCTCGGCTGAACCCACCCATGAATAATTTATCTGGTACAGGATGGGAAAGTAAAAAAAAAAAATAATGTTAAGAAAAGTTGGGATAAAATTTTTATTACATTTCAAAAATACTTTATGCATCCCAAAGAGAAAATTAATGTTGTTGTAACTCATATTAATTAAAAATTATTTAAAGAGTTATTGTAGATAGTAATGGCTGTTGGCAGGTAGATCTCCTAATCATCTGCTACTCTGTTAAAACGAAAACCTAAGTGTTGAACCTTAACTAGCCATGAGAGAATAAAGAGTCTGTCTGTTTTCCATACAGTAAGTACGTAATAAAAACAATTCATCATGTTATCTATTAAATACAGATGGTTGAGTCTCTTTGTTCTTTTCAAAACATAAATGGAGGACAACCTCAATGCAGACAGCCTGATGTTACCCGAGCAAATGCTTCAAACTGAAAGGATACGTCTTATAGATGTAAGAACCGGCAGTAAAGCTGTGGTTTGAGAGCGTAGGGTTTTGTTAGGAACATCTGGACCAATCAGGTCTCTGATGCAAGATGGAGTTGATTATTACAGGCTTTAAATGTACGAAGGAGAATTTTAAATTCTACTCTGGATTTAACAGGAAAGCTAAAATATTCTACAACCTGATAGTAAAGATTTACACTAGTCCAGCGTTAAATGCATGGACTATTTTTAGACTATTTTTGCAGTATCATTCTTGGACAGAACATTTCAAATTTTAGCAATGTTCCAGAGGTAAAAAAAAAAGTAAATAATAGAAACCTGTTTAGTATGGGAATTAAATAACATGTCATGGTCAAAAATAAGTTCTTTACTTTTTTACTGGTGACTAATTTAATGCCATCCAGGTTGAGATTCTGATTAAGCAGTTTCTTTTTCAATAACTTTGGTCCAAAAATCTGTTGTTTAAAAGACAAAAATTTAGTCATCCAATTTTTTTATGTTGTTAAGACATGCTTATGGTCTACCCAACTGATTGGATTGGTCAGGATTTAGGAATAAATATTGTATCTTTCTAATGTTTCTTCAGTTCCTTTCTTGTATGACAAACACCCAGAGATGAATAGAATTACACAAGTAAAGCAGACAAGGTTGAGTCAAGCATTCAATTTATTCATATAAACTGAATAGAGAAAATAAAACAGCAGAGTCCTTGCAGTAATGTCTAAAAAAAGTCTGTTGAGAGACTGTCTCATTATAATGAGATATTTTGTTAAAAGAGTGGCAGAAACGGGCTTCCATAAGAATGCATGTAGCTGGGTCTTTATAAAAACAAATATTTCTGCCACATCGTTTTAAAAAATAAGTTTCCATTCACATAAACCTGCACAAATCCGCCCATAAGCATTGTTTTAAACATGCCAAACCCATAGGGGGCAGTCTAGCACAAAGCGCAAACCTGTCTCAGCCAATCACAATCCTTCAAATCAACCACGACTTCCTACTAGGAATTAAATATGGCGCCATTAATTTCATTTGTGTGGACATATGGAGGTTGAACTACTTTTAAATGGTGTATCAGAATATAAAGTTAATAAAACAAGACGTCTATTGGGAATCATGTGAAAGCAAGTATGTAGACATACTGTAAACCCGACATCTCCAGTATCCATGAACACACGCAAACACAAATATTAAGTTTTCTCAAAACTCCACTTTGGTCGGTGTTTTCATAATTGTTTTTAGTTGCATAAAACAGTTTTCATGTGGATAAAAGCCAGAACGCATTGAAATATGTGGGTTTTCCAGGTTTTCTGGCTATCTGTGGACTAGGCTAAATGAAGAAAATTACAAAATAGATAATTTCCCAATTGTGACTACATTAGCTCTGTGAGAGATAGAGATAGATCCTAGGTTGTTCAGCTCATACAAACACTCTGAAAACTGCGTTTTAATGTTAATTAGGCTGCAATGAAACAGCAAGAAGAACACAAGTACATTGCATTTTTTAAAATAGATCATTACAAACATAAAAATCCAATATTTACAGTACTCAGAAAAACATAAAGGAGATGCGTTTTTAGAAAACACCCCCCCAAAAAAAAACAAATATCTGTGGTTCTTCTACAAACAAAAAATTGTTATTCAACAGTTTTCCACTATTTCTAATGTTTTATCAGCTTGATTCTGTTCATTCTGAACAGATTAAAACATTTAAACTTAACTTGAGAATCTTTGTATTATAGAAAACCTTTGCTCCAGGAACTCCAGCTTCCCAGTAGATCCTCACAGCTTAATTCTGGATCAGAGGAGGAAGAAGAGGCCGCTGCTGTTTCCAGCTCTGACAGAAACATCAGTCAGAGCTGGAGTGAACATGTGAGTTTGGCAGAAACAAACTAAAGCTGAGCATGAAAACAATGTTGTAGTGAAAGTAACTTCTCCAGTCAACATTCCACATGTATCCACAGGCAGGATTTATGAATAAATGCTGGGTTAGAACAAAAATAAAAGAAAATGGAGTAATTTTCCCATTCTTATAAGACTTTAGAAGAATGAGTGTGAAGACGTATGTGCACTCCAGTCAGATGGATGTTTGGAACACATCCTCCTGCTCTCCGACCCAGAATGTATAGTGTGGCGCTCACAAGTAATTCAAATGAGCCACCCAGTTCAGGTCTAATGGGATTATTGGGTCATACTGGGAATGCTGCTAAATAGCACCGATCAGATGAATGGCATCAGCTGGATTTTTTCGGGTTTCTAAGAATACCACTGAATCACTGGTCTGATGATCATAATCATGTCCTCAGATCTGAGTCATGCTCCTTTTTTCCTCTCTAAAACACTTGTTCCTTTTTTCTTAAGGAGGTCCCACAGCAGATCAGAACGTGATGGTAGTGAGTTACGCTCTCCTTTTGCCCCACAGATTCACATCCAGACCGTCCCTGTTCTCAGTCCACTTTTTCACACACCTGCAAGACTTTGTTATTGAAATCATAGGGCTGGTCGGCAAAGACGTAGTGTCCAGCTCCACGCATGGTCTGCAGGAACAGGAAGGAAGGAGAGAGATAGAGACTGGTCACAAAGCAACGTGTTGAGGAAGACTGGTAGTCAAATACAGCACCTCAGCATGCAGTCACGAAAAAAAACTACGATTCCAGAAGTTGGTGTAACAGGGGGCACTTATTGAAGTTTTCTGGCTGATCACAGATTCTGATTTTGGCTGACACAAATTATTTTAATCATGTAATAAGTTTACAACACACCGTCAATGTTCCAATAGCTAAGGGAGATCATTAAAAAAATGCTAAATATAGTGACCAAGTTGCTCAGTTGGAAACAGTGAAGTGAATATTGTTAATAGAAAATAAAATAAACATACAAAAAACTAACCTACATACAAGAAATACATTAAATTTCAATGTATACATAAACTGTCATTGATACTGCAAAGTTGAAATGCTGCACATTGATCCTGTTCTGAGTTCCAGCAATGCTCCTGTGTTGTGGTACAATGTACACTTTTAACACTCCTTATATCATGAAACTGCCACCACAGTACTGGAGGACAATGAGCATTAACTCACAATGATCTCCACGTGAGAGTTTGTTCTCATCTCTTTGATGGAGGCGGCTGAGGTGCTGTCTATGCTGGAGCGGGAGCCGTAGATGATGGAGATGGGGATGTCAGGATGCAGCTGGTCTAACCTCTGCAGCATGGGCCTCTTAGCCCAGCCGCACGAACCCGTCATGCTCTTAAAAGCAGTCTCTCCGCTGTGGGCGTTCAAAAGTTTGGATAAGTGATGTGGGGAGGTGTAGATGGTGTTAGGGAAAGAAGGGAGGAGCAGGAGGAGGCAGACCTGGGAGACTGGACGTTTAGGTGGTAGATGTACTCTGACACAGTGTTGTCTGAGAACATGGAGGAGAACTTCTTCTTGAAGTCGGGTCTCAGTGTCTGAACTAGAGTAGGACCTGCAGAGACACCATCAGCCTCAGCTACAACATCACTGCTGTAACCTCATCTCTTCATTCCCTTTGCAGTTAATGCCAGAGTTGCAACCCCAGTTTATCGTGCATAGGACTCTTACCGAGGGGTCCAACCAGCCTCAGGCCAGCTAGCGGGTTGAAGGGACTGAACATTGCTCCGAGGGCTTTGATCCACACCGGAATGGGGCGGTCTGCTTCCACTGTCTCCTGAACCTCAGGAAAACCCCACGGCTCCACCAGTACCAGGTGTTTCACCCTGCATTGGGAGGAAACGTTCAGCTTAACATGGACTCAGGGCGCCAACTCCATCCAAACAAGTAGAGAGGTGGCATTCTGCTAACACATTCAACATTATGCTAACAAACAACCTGTCAATATAGTTCTGTGTATGTAGTGAAAACAAGCTTGGTGCATATTTCACACCAACATGTTCACTGCATTCAGAGGTGTGTCTCTACCAGCTTTAAAGAGACAGTATTATGCATTTTCCAGCCAGATAGTATAATTTTATGACACAATAAAAATACTATGCTACTTTCAGCTGATGCAAAAATGGTATATATATCAAATACAACTTAAAAAAAATTGACATTGTAATTTAATGCTTGGAAATTGGGCCTCTGTCTCTTTAAAAACTCCTGATCTTTCTGAAACTCCACCCTCTGGAAGACATCACAACATGGCTCCTCTATTAACCCTTTAACAAAGTTTCTGAGAAGTTGCTCATATAATGAGCTTGGCAGGTGAACAGATTCACCAGGTGTTTGTTGATTGCTGCTGGCTAGTCTGAAGGAGCTGGGAGGACTGGGAGAGGGCTGCTCTGTGCAAAGATTGGTGCTATGTCTAGGTGGGGCTAGGTTCATCCAAGCATTTTGCACAGCTGAATGGCTTTCAAGTCTGACTACAGATTCTCAGTTGGATTTATTGGTAAGTTTTTCCTTCCAGTTCAGTGTTGGTTTTATACAGTAAAGCACATCATCATTTGGGATGGAATCATCACAGAACATGGAAGAGTATGAAACCTTTTAGAAGGTTAGCTAAGAATCTAAAACACTTCAGGAAGATAACAGAATAGATTCCATCTGAACTTACCTGGCTGGATATTTAATAGCATAAGACACAGCCAGGAATCCTCCCAGGTTGTGACCCAGGATTATCATGGACTCCACACCCACTTTGGCCCTCCACTGTTCAATAGACTCCACAAACTGAGCTTCTGCTTCCAGAGGGTCGGTGGAGAAGACAGGCCTTGTGCTCTGGCCAAAGCCCAGCAGGTCCAGAGCATAAACCGGCCGGTCCTGTGAGAGAGCTTCCACGTTCTGAGCCCACAGACCCACGCCACCTCCAAACCCATGCAGCAGGACTATGGGGGTTTTATCCTTAACAACGTCACTGCAAAAAGCCAGCGTCCACAACATGTTGCCACAGGAGACGGGGACAAACTCCTTGGTAAATGCAGATCTGATACCTGACAAGAACAAAAGGAGCCATGAGACAGAGAAGGAAAAATGATAAGAGGATCAAACGTAGAATACGCCCAACAACAATGGACTAGACCCCTTGGTAGAGTGGGTGGGTAATTCGACATGATGCTCCTAACCCTTTTGCAATAAGCAATTAATCAATTCATTGCATGATAAGTTAAATACAGCTTGATCAATTCCATTGTGATTTCATATCTTTTGAAAGGCAATTTTGCTTGTACTTTATTAATCCATTTTATTCATGTTTCAGTTCTGTAGAGTTTTTCCTTCCTTTTTATTTATTGTTTTTGGTTTTGGTGTCATGTTTTATTTAGGATATTGAAAATGTCGTCCAGTTGTAGTGTGGAGTTTTCTGTACAAAATCAAAGTTTATTAGACTTTAAAAGGGTGATCTTGCATTATTATGACTTGAAAATGGTCTCAAAACAACATTGTTATCAGTTATCGCAATAATTTCTTTTACGATTTATTGTCCAGTAAAATCTGTGATCATGGCAGGCCCAGATGCTACAGATAGAGATCTTATCAGAGGAAGGTATAAATACACCATCTGTTTTTAAGATCAGATTCTAACATTAACAGTCTTTAATCAGCTTTAAAGACTGATTAAAGGATCAACTCTGCACAGATATCTGGCACACAGGCATAACACTGGAGTTCAGTGAAGAGAAAGAAAATGAAAGTGCCATTCTTTTTATGTGTTCATTTTCCCAGGGCAGTGATTGGTTAAGAAAAGACAGACGGCTCTGATCCTTACAGCTCAGCATCCTGTCCTCTGCAGCCATCAGCTGGCTCTGAGAGGTGGGACACCATGAGGGCAGCCAGTCAGGGATCCAGTACCACCTGCAAACACACAGAGGAAAACTTACTGTGTGTGTATTACCTAATATCATCTTTTTATCAGTTTTAGTGAAATGACATTAAGTTGTTCTGTTGGTGCCTGGGTGAAAGGCTTTTCTGATGCAGATCTTCATTCAGTCTTGAATTCATGCAGCAGGAGAATCAACAACCTGACTGGACAAAACAGATTTCTAAGAGGCACAAGTTTGAAATTCCCTGTGTCACAATATGCAAAGATGTGAAGCAAAAACATCTTACAGAGAAGGGAAATTAAGTTCTGCCCTGTTCCTCTTTAAGACAGTTTCACATCCTCATCAGTTTATTGTACTTTGTATGATTGGATGTTTCCATGAAAATGGTTTTAATGACCACTGGGTAACACCAGTTCGCTTGTTAAGTCAGGTTTACTAGTATAGCTAGTAAACCTATAACAATAATTGCTTTATTGTACAAAGCAATTCAAAGTGCTTTGTACAATAAAAACACAAACAAACAGAAAACCTATTGCATTGCATTGGCAAAAAAAAGAAGTAATGAAGAGTTGGAATCCAGACTAATACGAATGATGTTGCAGTTGTTATTAATCAAAGGCGGCTATAAACAAATTGAGTCTTGGTCTTGATTTAAAGGAATTCAGTGTTTCAGTTTTCTGGAAGTTTGTTCCAGATGTGTGGTGCATGGAATCTGAATGCTCCTTCTCTCCATGTTCGGTTCTTAGGATGCAGAGCAGAACCAGAACCAGAACCAGAAGATATGAGAGGTCTGAAAGGTTGATACTACACCAGCAGATTTTTAGTATATTGTGGTACTAAGCCGTTTAGTGATTTATAAACTAACAACAGTATTTTAAAATCTATTCTCTCAGGGGAAGGACTCTAGAACTAGCTGATCTGCTCCATCTTCCTGGTTTTAGTCAGAACGCCAGCAGCAGCGTTCTGGATCAGCTGCAGTGGAGGGTTGATTTTTATTTTTTTAGACAGACGAGTGAAGACGCTAGCTAAAGATAAACACATGGATGAGTTTCTCTAGATCTCGCTGAGACATTACATTAGTCCTCTAATTCTTGAAATGTTCTTCAGGTGATAGAAGGCCAACTTCGTAACTGTCTTCATGTGGCTCTGAAGGTTCAGGTCTGAGCCCATCACTACACCCAAAAGCATGATTAATATAGACCTGCACCAATTTCAGTGCAGGTCTATATCCTGTGGAAGGAGCCTGTGGCAGCTGCAGAGACCAGGAATTACCTTATGGTATTATCCACGTAGCTCCAAATGCCGCTGGCCAGACTGGGAAGTCCAGTCACAGATAACGCTCTCTTCACAATCCTGGAGAGAAGAGGTGGAGAAGGGGAGAGATCACTGAGCAGGTACAGGAACACTGGGAACAACATGAGTTAAGATCAGGTTCCTACTATAAATGAGTTCTTAAAGATCAGAAGGGGTGCACCAATAAATCAGCTGGTCCATAAATCTGCACCACCTTTTTAAGTTTTAATTTTGGAAGATCTATGATCAGCAATACTTACATGACTAACATGACAATCATATCCACTGATCTTATCTACCTCTGCAAAAGTCAGAAAATCAACCACTGTCCCAGTTTGCTCTGCTGTGAGAGAGGACTGACTGACAGACTCACTCACCACATCACGTCTAAACGAGAGCAAGTAACAACAGTCAACACTGGGGGCTTTCCAGCAAAATGACTCCCTGTGTCACAAGGCTGGCGTGACAAAGTGGC
Source organism: Poecilia formosa (assembly GCF_000485575.1). NCBI lineage: Eukaryota > Metazoa > Chordata > Actinopteri > Cyprinodontiformes > Poeciliidae > Poecilia > Poecilia formosa. The sequence continues at coordinate 1,108,529 of NW_006799975.1, forward strand.
TAAAAGATCAGAACATTGCTCAGAAAATGTGGGACCAAGAACTCCAAGAACTAGAAGACAAGAATGGGTCCATCGCTATCTGACAGGATTGGATCCACAAGTTCATATCTAGCATGTTGGAGAGAATTCTGAAAATCAGAAAGAGCAAGGAGCAAACGCAGAAATATTCACTTTTTATGTAAGTTATATAGGACAGTTATTAGTCATTAAGTTAATCGCCTGAAATATGAAAAAGCAAAACAAAAAAAATCAGCAGCTATCACTTCTTTAATTTGCCAATGATGATGTTTTTTTCTGTGCATGTTCTGGTTGACTGGATTTGCTCACCAGGAACAACTGATAGAAAAAAAAATACTTTTTTTTTTTTTTTTTACTCTGACACAAAACGAAACAAAAGGATTAAAAGCAGATGAGTCAAAATGTACAATTTTGGCCGTTGGATTATTATTAGTTTTTTTTTTTATTTGTTACGTTTAAACTAAAAATAAGAATCACCTGCATACATGTAGCCTGTTCTCTTCAGACAAAGCACTGCAGGTTGTTTTGGATAGTTTTTCTCCACATATATAGCAAAATAAACACTGCTAAAATTCTGATTAGCTCTGATAAGAGTTTAAAGCAAATTATTATGCCTGTCGATAACACCATTACCATTTATGGTCAGTGACGTCAGGGGTAAACATACAGGGAGCGCACATGTAGTGTGGATGTTGACAGAATCTAAGGGAACGAGCCGATTTATCCTGGTTTTAAATACAAAAATAACATCAAACTAAATGTAAATTTTCAATTTCATGCTTTGTATTTTAACCAAAAAATAACTGATTTTATTTTATTTATTTTTTTATTTTTTGTAGTTATTCACTTCTGGTTTATTAAAATATTTATAACAATAACAAAAACAGGCAAATGCATTGCATGGACCGGACCGGACCCGGCGGCTAACAACCTATGAAGTAAACCTTCAGAGGAGAACTTAGAGTTCTGGTCCATGAGAAACAGGTCAGTGACAGCCAGAGGGGGGCACCTGGGGGCTCCAGCTGGAGCTCTTCACCTGAACTCTTCAGGTTTAACTTGTTGCGTTTTTTATCGCAACAAGCAGAACTTTAAAACAGAACCACACGGAAACCTTCAGAGCGGTTCGGAAAAATATGTTAATCAAATTAGAACATTCTGCAGTGACAGCAGAAACTTACCCACTGTTAGCCGTCTCCTCCCGCTCGGCCATACTGTAGTTGCTGTCACGTGACTCTCACCGACGCTGACGTACCTTAGTCAGACTGTGGCCGTTAGATTTGTCGGTCGGGTTAACTCCGCCGGGCGGCCATGCAGCCTCCTCTTCTCTTTGTAGTTAGCCATACTGGTAGTTTTCATCTTGGCTGAAAAAGGAACACATCCTAAACTGACAGCTGAGTTTTGCGGAAGTGGACTTTTATGTTTCCAACCCTGCAAACTACTGAGGAGGAATAAGGACTGTGGTGAGTGTTTCAGTGGGATCATCTGATCAAATTAGGAGGAGTTCTGGGAGTATGAGTGACGCTTTCAATGCCTCATTATTAGAGCAGTTCAGAAGTGACGGTGAAAGATCGGTAGCATTAACCCGTCCCCGTCCTTGTCCACGTCCACGTCCATGTCCTGCCTCCAGCTGCAGATTCCTCTGTTGTCAATAAATGCAGCTTTTAAAAACTACACCTAACTGAATTATCTAGACGGGCAATATATTGTAGCACAGAGCTGGAGTTTGTTTGTTTGTTTCTTGCTCTTTACCTTCACATGGTTACTTTTGAAATTAGCGACTTCTTATATCCTCAGTTCACTTACATTTTTCAATCCTGGTAAAATAGGGAATCACTGCAATCAAAAAAAGGACGTGGAGGAAATAGTTTTACTATAAATAAATAAATTACTAAAATAAAATCATTTATTTATTTATTCATTTAAAAATATCTTTGCTTACAAATACAAAGATAGAAGAAATGGAACACAGAATTATGTAACTTTGTTTTAGGCATGACTTTACAGAGTAAGTAGAGATGTGAGGTCAAAAGAATTTAACCTTCATATTTAGGGTTCATGACCACATATTTTCTTAAGGTCACTTGTAAATTGTGACAACTTTCAGGAGGAAGCCAATCCTTTTCCCTCTCTGAGTAGGGGCTCACTCTCCTCTCAGACTGTGGCTTTAATTGCCTCAACATTTCATCCTACATTTTATTCAACAATTTCTTTTGAGCTCTGTTTCCCAAATATTTGGAAAAATAATTTTCCAAAATATAAATGTGCACATTTATATTTATATTTATATAATTTATGTAATTTTTGTATTCTTACTTTACTCAACTTTCTCCAAGAGATCTGCTTCCATATTTTTCCAGGTGAATAATAATAGCAGTAGTAGTGATGATGATGATGATGATGATTATTATTATTATATATACAGAATATATATAATATTCTTCCCCTTATATTGATTTTCATGTTAGTTTTATGTTATCAAATGTATTACAGTTTTATTTGTTTTTGAAGTAATTTTCCACACAGCCTCTGTCCACAGTACAGAGGAAAACATAGGAAAAGTGAGATTATTGATGCATCATTTAAATTCTGTTATATTAAATCAAGGATTGAATCAAATGTTATTCGCAATAGAAAGAAATAGACAATATCAATGAGTACTTTAGTGATTTTCTTTTAAGTGTGAGTGAATGTGAAGCAACATTTCTAAAAAATAATTTTATTTTCCAGCATTAGTTGGCTTCATTAATAGTAATCAGACAGGTAGTATGCAGAGGGAGACAGAGGAAGAACGTTCAGCAAATATCAGGTCGGTTATCGATCTGCATACTGCTGTACTGATGACTAGTATGAAACAGCTGCTCAACATCAAAACACTTTCATGGTCAGCTGATTCCAGCAGGGGGCAGCATAATGACTGGAACCTTCTGTGTTTTATCTTTTTTTAACTCAGGGAGCCATCAGCTGAACTAATCCGATAGTCACACACCAGGTTGTGGGCTGAGAGCCCAACAGATGAAATCCACACAGCGTACACACACACACACACACACACACACACACAGCTCCTTGAATTTCTGACCAGGCTTTTCACAGGTCAGCCTGACTACAGTTCTGAGATCTACTACACAGTAAGGTCCGTGTGTTTACAGAGAAGCTGAGATAGGACTGAATCAGTGTGTAGAGCCACAACTATTAATATCCTGCTGTGAAGAGGCTCCGCCCTCCAACTGTCTGTCTGTATGTCTGTTTGTCTGTCTGCTTCTGTCAGGGTCAGTCTGCTCTGCTGAACTCTTTCCTTTCAGTTTCTGCTGAATGAAGCGTGTTCAGCACCACATGGGTGGAATAACATGTAGAAGTTCTTCCGGAGATTAAAATATCAGTTTATTCCTGAAAGTTCTCCGTGATCAGCGTCCACCTGACACACCTTAGGTAGGAATGGCAGAGAGATTTCGTGAACATTTTCCTTTGACTTATCTGGATGAACTTCCAGCAGCAACTGGTCTGGGCAAGCACAAGATTTTTTCTTTCTTTTACATTTCAGGATGTTATAGCTTGTCTTTTGCATACATTTGCATTTGTTTATAGCGCCCCCCTGTCCTGTCGTGGTCTGCTATAATTGAGGATTGTTTTGGTTCATTCACACCTGATAGTCCAGTAGACTCAATTGGGGACCAAAATTGCAGTATTTGTTCCATTTTCAGCTGCTGTGGTTCTGTTTCAAAAAGCTCTGTCAGTCCGCTTTAGTCAAACTCTGGTTTGGTTGCTTAGAAAGTCCAGTTTATTTATGGAGGTGTGAATACGTAATCCAAGACTGACTTGGAACAAAAAGTGAACTCTGGTGCGGTTTGAATGCATATATGAACGCCAAGCAAGCCGAAGACTGCTCCAAAAGCAGGAAGCAGACTACAGCATTCTGGGTAAATATAGCCAAAACAAACCTGTGAGCCTAGCACTAGAAAAAATGCCTTCTGTTCTTTTACCAAAGACAAAAGAGAAATCTTCCAACTGCTAAAATCTGATGCCACTCCATTTTTGTTTAGAAAGTTGTTCCTAATGTCTTATTAAGAGGATTTTGAGTAGTTTCCCTCAGTGGTTCTTGGTACAGCGGCCCATGGGTGAGGAGGTGAACAGGTTTTTCAAAGGTTTTGTTTCATTTGACCACAGCAGCTGAAAAGGGAACAAAAGTTGGAGTTCTGGTCCTCAGTTGAACCGAGGCTACCGGACTATCACCTGTGAAAACATCCTTAATTTCAAACTGTTGATTCGTCCCAGTTTAGTGCCATGCTTTTTGAAATAACTAATCTCATTGCTGTTTCTGCTGCAGGAGCTCCAGCCGATGGGACAATGCAGCAGTCAGATGACAGCGGTGCTCCCTCCTTTAACCCTCTAGTGGTGCTGGAGTTGATCTCTGACACCAAGGAGGAGGCCATCGCCTGGCTGCTGAGCAGGATCAGAACCCCACAGCAGGCTGGAGGTGTGACAGTCAGGTAGTAGTTGCTCTCCATTAGATTCCATATCGTTGCTAACGTCCTGTCTCCCACTCAGGTGCTGGGTTATTGGTGGAGCAGCTGGGCCCTGGAGTCAGTGCTGAGCATAAGGACAACCCCAACCTGTTTCTGGTGGGGGCATCCTGGGAGAGGCTGCTGTCTGGAGCTGAGGATGTGGGCCTCTTCAAGGAGTACAGTGACGGCTCCATGAGAGGCTTCACCTGCACCAACAAGCACAACTTTAAAGACTTTCAAGGTCTGCTTTTAGCACAACATGAACACAACACTAGTCATTTTCAGCCTCCAACCAGATTGTTCTTTGAAGTAGAAGTTACCCCTACAGGAAGAGAAGCGGCTTCCTCGTCCATCACTTTTGTTTGTGAGTGATGCTTGTGTGTCAGATTTACAGAAGTACCAGAAACATGCAAGTATGAAAGTTCCAGTTCAGGACTTTTGTATGTAAAAAAATACAATCAAATAATGTGATTAAACTTTGTTAAAAATGTTTAACTCCTTAAAGTCAATCAAATTAATTAACTGAGATGAAAGCGTTAAGGTCACAACCCTAGTTTTCATGTTTCAAACAAGCAGTTGTCCCGTTGCCAGAGTTACAGCAGCATTATGACAGACGCAGTCAGACACCTCAGAGTTTATTAGATACTCTGCTTCAGTAGGACAAATTCAGATGATCACCAGAGCCCCCAAAAACATACACCCAATGTGTTTCATTGTAGTTTTATGGTAGTGCATTATACTGAAGTGGAAATATCTTTCTCTGGCTGCAGGACGTTTGGAGTCTGTCTCTACTGGTACTACTGCCGATGTTTGTGAAACTGCTCAAAAATCGCCAAGTTAGAGTAGTTAGAAAGCATCAGTACAACAGCTTTCTATCCTTACAGATTCTCAGTGCATGTAGGTCTGGACTTTGAGTAGGCCATTGTAACAAATGCTTCGGTGTAACAAAATCCGTAGTAGCTCTGGCTCTGTGTTTAGGGTTGTGGAAGATAACCCTTCTCTCCAGTTTCATCTTTTCTGTAACGCGTCCCCACTCATCCCCGTCTCAAGCTGCTGCAGAACCGCTGGTCCACACAAAGGAAACCATCTGTGATGTTTTTACCTCTAGGGGATGGAGACGGCTTCCTGAGCATGGCTGAGTGTCAGTACATCATCAAACATGAGCTGGAGACACTGAGAGCCAAAGATGAGACTCACGTACCCGGATACAGCAACGCCAAGCTTTATCCAGGGAAATCTATCAGTGAGTGTCTGACTGCGTTGTTTCAGCTTCTGCTTCTGTTTCAGCATTTCACTCAAACACCAGACATTCATATTAATCTATTAACATGTTGTTCTCTTGGATTTCCAGGAGTTTTCTCATCTAACTGTAGGACTTTTCTACTTTAGGAGATTTTCAGTCGTTTTAAATGACTTTAAGCCTATAAATCAGTCAGTTGCTCACTACATGTCAGAAACTAGACTAACCTTAGTTTATCAGTAAAATTAATTTCACCTGAAGTGAATATTTAACCTTCCTATTTTGTTTAAATAGTCGCTAAGTTTAAACAAAACTTAGCGACTGTCTTTGACAGTTTAAACTGTCAATTATGCTCAACGTCTGTTTGAGCATAATTGTGATACTGAGGCAGAAAGGAGGGTTATTAAAAAATGGCCTGTTTGTTAATCTACTAAACTGAAGCTCAAATTAACCAACATCCAGGCCTTTTTAACTAAGAAACAATTATTACGACAGATAAACAATTGTCCTGTTTTGGCGTGATGAAAACAATGAATATGCAAACATTCCGTAATAACCTCAGAGAGAGATACTTGGCAGCCTATCTGACAAATAGTCCGTTAGCAGAATGTCATCATTTTCTATAAATGACTCATTATTTGAGCACAACAGCAATTAGTGGTTTGGGGAATGAGAATGAATTGAGCTGTTGAGTTTAAGCTCCATCTTTGTTTAGTCATGAGGGGGAGAAAAGCAGGACTGTTTGTCTTTATTATCACTTGAACATATTCATCTTCCCTAGAATCCTTGTCTGTATCTTCCTGATATATTTATAGTAGATCAGAGACAGAGTTATGTAAATTGATGACAAAAAAATGGAATCAAAACATTTTTTTTATTATTATTTTAAAATCTCAGTACGCAGATTGCTGTCCAAAGGAATCCTGATCCAGATGTTTCCACTACATCATAAAGAAGAACTGAAGAGACTCTCCTTTTCTTGGTATAAAAAATTCAAGCTGTCCCTTCAGCCTCTAGGTAAAGCTGATTTCATCATATCCAGTTCAGTTTCATTCATTTCAATAGCACATATATTGGCACAACACAGGTCATCTGGAGTCCATCCATCCATGCACACACACCTAGGGACAAAATAGAGAGATGACTTAACCTAACCTAGTGCCTGGGGAGAATCCATGCATACATGCAGAACGGCCCCAGGCTGGGATTTCAAGTTCAGTTCAAGAATACTTTATTGATGCCAAAGGAAAATTTAATAACCCAGAACCTTCTTGCTATAAGGCAGCAGTCCATCTGACTGCACCAATGTCCCGCCAATCATCTTAAGTCACTGCACAAAAAGTAACTATACCAAAACATCCAATTTACATGCAAAAATATTCAGTCAGTTACATCCAATCACACAGATTCCAAGTTGATTCCGTACATTATCAAAAACTGCAGTCAAGTTCAGTTTGTTATTCAAACTAGTTAAAAATGTTCTTAATGTAACCCAACAGTTTGCATCGACTCATTGATTTTATAGTAATCCCTCATACCGAGCTGCATGCAGCGACAGTGGAGAGGAAAACTCCCCTTCAACAGGAAAAAACCTGCAGCACAACCAGAACCAGGCTGAGTGTGAACGGCCGGGGACAATCTCTAGAAATGTATCAACTGATGTTTTACTGACGTTTTTCTTCCTCTGGTCTATGACGCATCTAAACCCTGATGTATGAGGGTTAGGATCGTTTTCATTCAAAGTGACAACTGCTTCCTTGATAGGAAAGTAGTTTTAAATCCAAGTGGAAGCAAAGGAATGTTCCGTTTTTGTGCATTAAAACATCTGGTAGTTTGGGTTTATTAAACACAGAGCCTGCTGTTTGTGAATGTGTTCATAGACTCAATGAATGTTATTGCATATTATGATCAGAAAAAGTCCTGATCACCATCATAGGAACATTGGCTGATTTCAATCACTCTCAGATTGATTGATGCATCAGTAAATGTCTGAGCATTATTGTGAAGCTAGTAGATATTCAGAGACTGTGATGAAATGTGATGGATTCCATTTTCCTCTGCCATGTAATATTAATGTTTTAATGTGTCATTTTTCTTACTGAAACACTGTCAGTACTCCTACTCCGGTCTTTACTTTGCTCTTTCTCTTTCCAGATGAAATCAGACACTACTACGGTGAGGGCCAGGCGCTGTACTTTGGCTTCCTGGAGTACTTCACCTTTGCCCTGGTGCCTATGGCTCTGTTTGGAGTGCCTTACTACATGTTTGACTGGGAGGATTATGATAAATATGTAGCCTTTGCTGTTTTCAACGTGGTCTGGTGCACAATTATTCTGGAGGTATGAAAACTGATTTTACTGATTAAAGAACAAATTCATTCCAGCTCTGTAATGTAGTTAAGGTCTTCAAGAAGATCAAAATATTTGTTGATAAACATAAACAAATTAGTTTTTACATAGCAAAAAAAAACATGCAGAAGTAAGCAGTTTTGTCTGTGTCAACACAATGACAGAGAGGAAAGACGGCAGCAATGATCCTACAGAAGCAATCATTGCTTCTCATCAATCTGGGAGGAAAGAAATTCACTGTGTAACACTGAGACGTTATGTCCACATTGAGGACAAGACAGTTGGGCAACAAATCTACCTCAGATCAGTGTGTGAAATAACAGAAACAGGAGCTCCATGTTAGTTAAAGCTACATGTTCAAGGTCATTGATGTCAGAAGAAAGCCTCTTGTCTCCCAGCCTAGCATACAGAACATGTTAGATTTGAGTTTGGGAAAACTATCATTAGGAGAGGACGGCTGTGGCTTGTAGGTAGTGCAATTGTTTGCATTCAGAGGTTAAATTGTTGTAGGATAAGTTCTCACATATCAATGTGCCCCTGAGCAAGGCACTTAATCCCAAGTTTCCTAACAGTTTGCGTATTGGTGCATAAATGGGTGTTTCTGAGTGTGGCTATGTAAATGTGGCTCTAACATACCCTAGTTCTATCATGGGTAAGTGCAAATTGATTTCCGGTTGGCTGGATGATGTTCCTACATTTCTGTGGAGATATAGATCTTAAATTCCATTTATAATGGTCTTAAGAAGTCTTGATTTTGAGTTGGTGAAGTCTGCAAAAAAAACCTGCTTTAGAATAAACTTTCATTAGCTCCTTAAATGTAAAAGCTTTTAACTTGTTAGAAGGTTTTATAAATCCTGAACCTTAGGTTTCTGCACACCTCTGTTAAAGTGTTCCTATTTTGTGGGTGTGAAATATGAAACCATGATAAATTATTTACAAACTTTTCCCACATTTAATGAGACACTGTATTCTGTACATCTCAGCTAGGAAACAAACATGTATTTGGGGCGACATGGTGTGGAATTTGTGTAACTGCTCACACTTTTAAACTAATAACTCTTGTTTCATCTTTAGCATTCAGTTTTCTTGGGTTTACACTTTCCATCAGTTGCAGTGAACCAGACTAATTTTAGAGTTCAGCTAGTCCTTGCTGGGTTTCTCTGGCTCTTCTGTATGTGAAGCCTTTTGCTAAAGCCATGGTTATCAGAGAGATTAGAATGGATCAGAAGATTCTGAGAGACATTCTGGGAACTTTGTAAGTTCCTGAGAGCAGCTGATTGTTCATTTAGGAGAGAATAATTTGGCAGCTAGTTTGTGTAAAACTGACAGGTAACACATAGTATTATTTGTTCAGAACCATAGAAGCATGTTGATAACAGCTAACAAGTTTACCGGACCCTCTCTCCTCCTCATCCTCCAGCTGTGGAAGAGATCCAGCGCCACCCTGGCCTACCACTGGGGCACGCTAAGCAGGAAGAAGGCCTTCGAAGAACCTCGGCCTGGGTTCCACGGCGTCCTCGGGTACAACCCCGTGACAGATAGGGAGGAGCCTCTGTACCCCAACGCCAAGCGCCAGCTGAGGATCTACCTGGTGTCGCTGCCCTTCGTCCTGCTCTGCCTCTACCTGTCTCTGTACGTCATGATGATCTACTTCCAGATGGAAGGCTGGGCGCTGTCCGTCCATGACCAGGACCCTTCGTTCTGGACAGGAGTGCTCCTTTACATCCCAAGTATTATCTACGCCGTGGTGATAGAGGTTATGAACCTTGTTTATAGATACGCTGCTGAGTTCCTCACAGAATGGGGTGAGAAGGTCTAAAAACTCTAAATCTACACAAACACAACTGATCAATAATTTATTCTGTACGGAAGCATTTCACTGCCAGAGTTTGGAAATAAATTCAGGAGCGACATAAAGTATAAAGTTTCAAATTAAAATGAAAATTATTATATAATGTTATATAAAATAATTCTTATTATTTTATTGTTTCTTTCTTCTTTGACCATATCAACAAAAAACACACTCTGTGCTACAAATACCTAAAGAAACACACGGAACTCTTTGCTTTTATTGCACAGTTTTTGTTTCTGTTCACTTCATCTCCACGCCTGTATTTGATTTGTTTTATATCCCAATAAAAAAACAAAAAATGGGAAAAAAAAACAGTAAAATCAAAAAAAATAAACATTCCTATTTTAACTAGATGCAAAACTCGTAAAATGAGAATGTTTTTTGTTTAACAAGCTATAAAAACCTCTCCTCTGACAAATTTCGACTTTTTAAAAAGGCATTGAAGCAGTTTGCCATGATTCTCCTTCTCACCCCGTTTCCTCTAGACAGCATCTAAAAATCCCTAGAAATGGCGCTCTTTTACTGTTGCAACTTTCTTATTTAGACAAGAAGATAATTTGGTGTTAATGAGCCATAAATCTTATGAGTTTTTATTAAAATCTTGTTAAAATGGGAAAGTGTTCTCCTTTAAACCAGATACTGCTCCTGAAATTTTTTCCAGCCGATGGCAGTTAAACACTTCTGAGTTTAAATCACACTTTTTTGATTATACTGGTTAGAGGACTTATGAGGGCAGCTGTCAGTCACTGGATTTTATTTATGGAATCAGAATAGAAAGAGTTCAGATTTTTATTTGCATGGACCACTAAGCAGTTCTGAACTGTTATTTTTCCACATAAAATGGTTTAAAGCTGACACACTCAATGTTTTTGTTGATATGTGTTTAGAAAATCACCGCCTGGAGTCTTCATATCAGAACCACTTGGTCCTTAAAGTTCTTGTTGTGAGTATAAATGACGGTGTGCTGTGTGACCACTAACACAATCAGTCTGCAGGTTTATGGGGTTGTTATTTTCACACAGAGTCAGGATGGTTTGGATAGAATTATGACCCTTAATAAGTAAAATGATCATCTGAGAAATGTTTTTCTTTCTGTTTACTTAAAATTAAAATTAATTTTATCATCTGGAACCTTCAAGTGGCACAAAAGCAGAAGCAATCAGTCAGGGTATTTATTCAAGTAAAGCTTATTTGTATGGCATATTTCAGCAGTTCAAAATGCTTTACATCATAAAAACATCACACAGTCATCAATTATGAAACAAGCAGTAAACATTACATTTTGTCAAATGATGCCGTCGTCAAAATGATCAAGCAAAATTTACATCGCAAATATTGATCAATGTTCCAGTTACTATGAATCAAATAGAGCTGTAAACAAATGGGCCTGGATTTAAAGGAACTCAGTGTTTCAGCTGTTTTGCCATTTTCTGGAAGTTTGTTCTAGATTTGTGGTGCATAGAAACTGAATGCTGCTTCTCCATGACATTAGTCCTGTAATCCGGGAAATATTCTTCAGGTGATAAAAGGCTTTGTAACTGTCTGTATGTGTCTCTGAAGGTCCACGTCAGAGTTAATCACTACACTCAGATTTAAAGCCTCGTCACTAGTTTCTAGCTGTGATGAGGTTAGAAACTAGATCTACTCTGTTCTACTCCCACATTCAGCCTCTTATTGATCTAATCTCCTCATCTTGTCATTTAGTTTAACTTCTTCAACTGTTTCGCCTCGCTGTTCTACATCGCGTTTGTAATGCAGGACATGGTGCTGCTCAGTCAGGTGCGTTCCCTCCTTTCCGGTTTATTTGCTCCTCCGTGTGCACCCATGTTTAGAACCATCTCACATCTTTTCCTCCTCTCCTGCTGTTAGAGTCTGGCCACCTTACTGATCACCAGTCAGATCTTGAATCAGTTCATGGAGGCCTTCTTGCCTTACTGGCTGCAGAGGAGACGCAACAAGAAGATGATTCGCAAAGTTCAGAAGAAAAGAACTCCCGGGGACAAAGAGCTCCCTCTGGCGGAGCAGGTCCGTCTGGAGGCCGATATGAGCACGTACTTGGTGAGCTCGAGTCTTCCGATGAAAGCTACAGCAATCATCCCAGCAGAGTCTGATCTCTGAGGTCTACTTCTCTCAGGGAACGTTTGACGACTACCTGGAGCTCTTTCTGCTCTTCGGCTACGTCAGCCTGTTCTCCTGCGTCTACCCGCTGGCTGCTGTCCTGGTGGTGTTGAACAACGTCACAGAGGTTTACTCCGACGCCTTCAAGATGTGTCATGTGTTCAAAAGACCCTTTGCTGACCCGGCTGCAAACATCGGAGTCTGGCAGGTTGGTATCCGTCAGCTTTTTCTGCACAAAGGAACATGGTGTTTATTTATAAACTGAGGGAACAGCAAAGGTTTAGAAAACAGAGGAGAACTGCTCTCATGTTGATCTAACTTCATTTAAAGAGAATGTTTCAGGTTGTTGGTTGAAATCTGAGGTGTACTAGATGGATTTCTGTAGACCCTAGAATGCAGTTAGTTCATATTTATTAATTCCTGTCAATAATTATAAACAATAAGATCAAAGAAAACTAAAGTCATATCATAGTAAAGAAATCTGTTTCACTGTTTAATGTGGGCATGCTCAGGTTCCTTAAAGAGATCTAAACATTAAAACACAATGTAAAGGTAAAAAAAAACAAAAAAAAAAATCCATAATCCCTTATTCCCCCTTTAAAATGTTCTGACTTTACTTCAGGTCCAGTTGATGTCGATACTGATTGGTTTCATAAAACCCAGTGCATCTTCTTAGCTCCGGCATCAAACCTGTTGTCCTTAAACAGTCAGCCCGTCTGATCCGATGAGATGAGGCTGATTTAAAGCAGCCGCTGCTCTCTGTGTGCCTCTGACTCTCCGCAGCTCGCCTTTGAGACCATGAGTGTGATTGCTGTTGTGACCAACTGTGCGCTCATTGGCATGTCTCCACAAGTCAAAGCATACTTCCCCGAGTCTGAGACCCAGCTCATCCTGTGGACGGTGGCCATCGAGGTAAATCCACTCAACTCATGCCAGCTCCCGGGCTGTGTTCTGGAACATCACTAACATCGTAATTGTTTTAGTGAGACTTCGTTCAGAACAAAGAGAAGCTTGTCCTAACAGAGGATGGATTGAAGCCCCAAATAAATCACTGACATGCAATGAGAAAGGTTTGGTACACCCTGATGATGAGCTGCTCTGATTTATTTGTGCAGCTTAAATACTGAAACTACACAGAAAACATGAACTGAACGCAATGGTTTGAGTGAATAGGTAGAAAAACATTCACAATGAATTCAAACTGGTGAGCTCGGTTCATTTTTAAGGAGTAATGCAGTGCTATGTTGTATAATTAGGCCATCCTGGGAATTAAATTGTTCAAAGGAATAATTAAAAGCCCCAAATTATCCTGAAAATCCCACATCATACCATCAGAAGCAGGATACGCCTCACTGTGTAACTGTGGGCATCCAGCAGCTGATGGAGTTTCCCTCACTAGATGGAGCCACAGTGCAAGTTGGCTCAGATGAGAGGAGGTTCTGTGAGAGAATGTTGGCTGTATGTAATATAATGTTTTAAAATAATAAAAAATAGGATTTAGCCTTCAATTCAAACTTACTTAATTAAGGACAGCATATTAAAACAATGTTACATGTTAAAAGCAGAGCGACCTTGATTTTGTACTTACGTTTTCTAACCACAGGCTAATTTGCAAACCTAGTCTTTGGTTGGACCTTTATTAAAAGTCACTGAATTAAATTTCTGCGACTACAAGCAAGAAAAACATGAAATTGCATATTCTCCAGCAGCGTATGTTGTTATTCATTAGTGTTCACATTTGTTTTTGTTTTTACCATTGTTTCACCTGGGAATTAAAAACTCTGTTGCCATTTTTACTGTCGATGTAAACTGTTCCACATATGAGGATGGCTGAAGGCTTTAAATGCGCTAATTTACAGGTCTTGAATTTTGTTGTGTTTAAGTCTTATATATTGTCGAATATATGTCGTTTTCTGTCAGGCAAAGTTTGATTTTCACTTTGTTCTGCGACACAATTTGGTAACCTGTTAGCTGCTAACATACATTTGCTAGCTAGCTAGGTTTTTTTTTGAGTCCATCATGGGGGCAAACAAATTTATCGCCAATAGACTGGATGATGCTCGTTTTCTCCGCTGGCTCACTTCTGTTGCGATCCCTTACATCAAAATGGGTTTTGGAGTAGAAACTCGGTGCTTTCTGGGCAAAAAAGCTTTTAAATTAGGCTACAGTGGTTCAGGTTGTAGAGAGGCTTATTTCACAACTTATGCGACGCTTGATTGCGACAACAGCAGGATCACCAACCATTCCCTATATTTATATGGTTTTGTCTTAAATTAAATTCAAGATGATGTTTAAAAAGTCTTAGATTTGACACTGAAAACTTATAGATATCCTGTTTTCTCCATCTGTGGATATTGATTTTCACTGTGGTTCCCTGGAGTCCCAGTGCTTCAGAAATGACTTTGTAACTCTTTCCAGAGTCCAGACTGGCTGGTATCAGAGACTTTCACCCTTTCATTTTGTTTCATTTTGTCACACAGGTCCGATTCCTGTCAGACCTGTGTGTGACTGGTAAAGGTCGCATTGTATATTTTAGTCCCCTTAATTTAAAAACTGAACTAGATTTTACTCAGGTCATCCTTGTTGGATCACAAAATTAGTTTGACGATGTGAAACATCTAAGTGTAAAGCAGAAGAACTCTGAAGGGGGGTAAATACTTTTCCTCAGCTCTGTAGACACTGTGAACTGCTCCAGGAGCCGGTCAGTTGGACTCTGACAGCATACTGCCTCTCCTCTGTCTGAGGCGTCCTCTGGCCTGGAGCCATGCGAACATGACTTTTTATGGCTGTGGACTGAACACTGTCCCGGGGTTCTGGCTGCAGGTGGGATGCTGCTCCGCTGAGCCCAGACAGAACCAGGACAGCTCCCAGCATGCAGCCAGCCAGTAATGCACCAATCAGAGCCATCCTGTGTGTTGGAAGAGTCAGCTCCTGAGTGTGCTTTGAACATGTTTCCACTTCATCAATATCATCAACATGCACATTTGTTAGAACAGAGCAAAGGGGCGGAGCTTCCACTGATTGAGTCTATGAAGACCAGCTGGGTGGGTGTTTTTACACACAGTTGGGTTTAAATTCAGAAGTCGCTGCTTGTTTCCTGGTTGCTGGGCGCCTTGTAGCTTTCTGGCGGCGGTGCTGTGATACCTGGGTAATTACTGTATGAAGCTTCCTCGCATCACTGAGCAGTAACCAGGCAACAGGCCGGCCTGTCTCAGACTCAGAGATTTTCTTTTAGAGTGACAGGGCTGTATCATTTCAGAGCAGCTGGACTTACAGACCAAACCCTCTGAGCAGAGTTTGCAGCTTCAGCAACCAGCTGGACCAAACAGCATCAAGAGGGGAATAAAAATCACTGCTCTGGGTTTGTTAATCCTGACTTTTTTTAGTATTGGTTGACCTGGTCTGTAGTTTAGTGCATGCAGTTTAATCATACCTTTATATTTTTCAGATTTTGCCAAAATCTAAAGACCCTAAAAACTGAGCCATAACCTTTTAAATCTAACCCCAGGCTTACCAAACACTCAACAGATTCCACGTCTTTATCAAAAAACGTTGTAGTTTTAAGGGGTAGTTACTTTTCACCTAGGTTAGCTTATATTTTGGAAACTGCTTTTTTGTATTTATCTTTGTCTGATATTAACATCAGTTTGATGATGTTCTACAGAAAGCAAAATATTCTATATGGGTTAATATTCTCCTACCTGTTTATCATGTTTCATCTCATTGTTTTTGTTTTACCAAACCACTGTGTTATTCTGAACCATCATCGTCATCATCATGGTGCTCCACATCAGGCCAACACAGGCTGGTGGATCTTTATTTTCTTTCATTCTGTGCCCAGAAGGATCTGGCATTCAAACACTGTGTGTTGGCGGACTATGTGAAACATGAAAATGTTAATTATGCCTCATTATTGGTTTGTTTACTTAAAGCCTCCAGATAATATTAGTTTCCACTTTGGTAAGTGTTCTGAATGCATCCAGTTTGAATCTTTGCAGAAAGGCTCTTTGAGAATAGAAACATAAATAAGCATTAAGATAAACATTTTTGATCATTTTTATTCATCCTTTTAATAAGATAAGATATTAAACATCTGCAGTTGTAACGTGAGCCAAACTGCCCAGCCTGCAGAAATACATTACGTCAGATTGAAAGTAAATGCTACATTGTTTATGGCGTATTAGTTGAATATTGAATGAAAAGATTGAAATGTTAATTTTCTCACTAACATGGGTGGGTGCCATGGTAATGTACTGTGTTGAGTACTGGGCAGTGGATATAGCACTGCAACTTCTGCCAGAATCTTCAGAAGTGAAGCTGCTTATAATTGCTCAGGATAGAAAACCACCTGGATTTATCTGTTCAATCATTTTACACAAATGGTCAAGCTCTGACTTACGATATTCCTAAAATTTCATTTATTATTCACAAGGTTTTTGTCTGACAAGTAATTATTTATTCACATTAAGCTAGGACAGTCTAGGCAACCAAAAAAGTCTGATTTCAGAGGTGTTTCTACATGTTAACTCACAAAGGCTAACAGCAGTTAGCTCCCTTTATCCTGGCCAGGTTCTTTGCCATCTGCAGGATGATTCCCATTCAAATATCTCAGTGTAAGGTTTAGAACAAGAACTCCTGCTAAGGTCGTATTAGAAACCTGAGGACGGATTACTTAACATATGTTCTGCACATCCACCAAATGTCTGCAGCATCGTCATGGTACAGCTCACACCTACAGGAAAATATTCACTTACCTACAAATTGTGCCGAAGTTTGACTGTGCTGGTTGCTGGGAGACCAAAGGAAGTAATGAGCTGTTAGGTTCTGTCAGGCTGATAGAACAGGACTAGCATCACAGCTACAGCTACGGAGAAGAGAAGAAAAACACTTCCATACATACTCCACTGTGTGAAGAACTGAATTTTTTCAGTGTTGACTCACAAAATATGTGAATAATCTGACATGGTACACAGATGTAGTTATGGGGTGTGCTTCCTCTGAGATAGATCAGCTCTGTCACACACACACACACACAAAAGTTTGTATTTAAACCCATATTAGGACTTTGAGTTGACTTCCAATGATAACTTCATTTATGCCTAACCCAAACATTTCCCTAACCATGGCCATACATACACACAAACACACACACACATCAGGACTGATGCAAGCTACAGTAGCTGGAGGGAGCAGATTCAGACTTGGTGCATGGATAAAACCTGAACATATCTGCCGTCTATCACACTGCTATTATTCTTTAATTGATAACTGTGGCTTTAAATACTGAGACAACAACACTGCTAAGGAAAACAACAAGCATCAAGAAGGATGCTGCTTGATTCAGTCAGCACAGTGCAGCACTGTGCACTTTCCCTAATCAACAAAGCACTTTCCCTAATCAACAAACAAAGATCTCTGGTCTTATCGAGTTGTCACATTGATTGAATATGCACAATAAACACTATATGCACAATAAACACTCCGGCTCTTAGCTGATTGCTCATGTTGTTAGAAGCTAATTTATATATCCGATGGTTCAGCAGCTCAAGGTTACCCTGAACCCTGAGGATGTTCAGGCACAAACCATAAAGTGTGTTTTGCCTGACATAATGGAAGTGGTCAAACTGCAAACACTGTCTGCTCTGTCACTGCTGCTCTGAGGCGTGCTAACATCATTCTCCTTCCGATCAGTGATAAAGCATTCATTTTGTCCACCACCGTTATTATTCAAATTATTGTACACATGGATTGAATCTCATATTTGGCTAAAGAGGATTAGTTTTCCATTTTGTTCACAAACACAACCAGCATTAGAAATAGAAGCCTAATGTCAGTAAATAGTGGTTTCCTTGGAGACATTCAGTTTATGATTAATGCGAAGCAAATAAGCTGCACAAAGTGAAGCATTTACTTTCTGTTGGAGGCCTATCAGACTTTGTGGCACCAGGAAGCTTGTTAAAACAGCACACACTAACTCTGGTGTAGGGTTGTTAGTCTTCCTTCATCTTATCAGTTTCTCCTCATTGGCTCTGGCAGCGTTGGAGATACTTCCTGATTATATGTCAGCCTGAATAAAGCAAAAACAGACCCTACCCAGTGGTGCTTTATTTATTACCTTCTCCTGAACTCAGCAGGCTCTTCCTCTAAATGGAAGGACAGATTGGATTGCAGGTGCTGCTCTGCACTGTTGTAAAGAAAAAAAGAAAGTCCTTGATTTACTGGTCTGTCTCACTTGTGATCATGAGATACAGACCATGACTGAAAGAATGACATCCCACACACAGACAGCTGAAATGAGCTTCCTCTGTTGGATGGCTGGGCTTAGCTTCAGGGATGGGGTGAAACTTTCTGTCACACAAGGGGCAGTTAGAGTGGAACCACTGCTTCTCTGCATCAGAAGGAGTCAGGATGCCTCCTTGGTTCTTCCCTGTGGAGGCTTTCATGTCCCATTGGTAGGAGACCCAGAACGAGAGTCATGTATGGATGCACACATTAGAAACTTTGAAACACCCTTTGCTTCTACCAAATCCAGAGTCCAGTACACACTCTGCTCTGTACATCTGCTCTGTGGTGGCGCTGTTACATTGTGCACCAAATGGGACACACTGAGGAATCCAGCCTCTCAAAACTTAATTGGTTCTTAAATATGTTTCCCTTTTCATCCAAAACACTTTTCTTACTTAAGATGGACTCAGAGTCTCTTTAAAGATTTTTTTTTCACTGACGTGTTTCACTTGTGCAACAAACTATTCTACTTAGCTTAGCTTAACTTAGCTTAGCTTAGCTTTTCTCAGCTTAAATTTTCTCATGAGCTTAGCTTAGCTATGCTTTTCTTTTCTTAGCTTGGCTTACCTTTTTTTTTAGCTTACCTTATCTTAGCATGTCTTTTCTTGGTGGATCTTAAATTTTATTATGTTAGCTTAACTTAGCTTTTGTTACCTTATCTTATCTTTTCTTTTCATAGCTTAACTTTTCTTAGCACACCTTAGCTAGCCAGTGATTTATATGTAAATAATGTATCATTTTGAGTCTGTATGAAATAGAGAAACTTGTGTGCTGCTTATTTTTATTCTCACCCTGGGTCACACACTTAATTTAATAGGATTCTTGATCATGATCAGAGCAGGTAAATGTTTGAACACAAAGCAGGCGAGGGAAGCTGGTTATGATGATCAGTCTGGCTAAAACCTCTCTGACCTCATCAGGATCTTTGTCCTGGTAAATCTGATGGAGGTTCTGTCTGTCGATCAGTCTGTCTGTCTCTTTCTGATTTACAGCAGAGGAACAACTCAATTAAAAAAAAAAAAACTGAATTTTGCTGTGTTGTCATTTCTTTCAAACTAAGCTTCCATTACTTCATGTTGACAAAAGCAGATTTAAATAAACATTGAAGATGATGTACTCTGATGTGCTCTTTGATTCTGATTCTTTGACTTTTTTTTATAAATATAGCATGGACTGCTGGCTTTCAAGTTCATCCTGACGTTCCTTATCCCAGATGTTCCCAAACACATCCAGATCAAACTGGCCCGGCTTGAGTTCGAGTCACTGGAGGCTCTGAAGAAGAAGGTAAATAGATTGATTTGGATTCTCTAGGACGTCTGGACTTTTCTTGGTTCTTAAATATGTTTCCCTTTTCATCTGAAACATTTTTCTTAGTTAAGCCTATGGACTTGGAGTCTCTTTAAAGAATGAATTTTCTTCGTATCAGTGATTCTTCTTACAACTAGTAGCTTCATATGTTGGTCTGGTGGATCCAGATGATAACAAACCACGAATGGCTTTTTGCTGGTATCTGTGTAACTTAAATTATTTCCATTGTCTGTTTGGAAACTTTGGGCTTTTTCTTTAAAACTGTAAACATCTTTTAGGTTTGAAGTTGAAAGACGTGTTGACAGCTTTGAGCAGATCTTTGATGCTTCCAACATTTAAAGAAAACACAACTGAGTTCAGTGAAAGAGAAAAAAAATAGTAGGTGGAAGGACATGTCATCACACATGTGGTTTGATTGTCTGAGAGAAATGTTCCAAGCACAATATCCCAGTGCATTTTAAACCAACAACATTTTAAACGTAACATCATTGTCGGACGAAGACTGCATCATCTCAAGGATTAAGTATCCAAAACAGCCTCAGCACTCCTGAGCACCAAAACATGTTCAGACCAACAAACACATAATGACACCAAAACAGAGAATGATAACTAAATCCTAGCTGCTTGGTGTAGTTTTTCTTATTAGCTTAGCTTAGCTACACTTATTTTTTTCTTAGCTTGGATTAACTTGTCATATATTCTTAGTTTTTAGTTTATCTTTTCTTAGCTTAGCTTAGCTTGACTGACTGTTGAGTCAGATGTAAATGGCTCAACAGTCATTTACATCTGATTGCCTCCACACACTATTTAGACAGTAAGTCCACACTTTAGACCAGCAATAAAGGTAACTTTAGAGAAAAGTGAAAGAAATCCTGGAAGTCAAACATGAAAAACCAACACTAAACAGAAGTGGTGACTTCAGGTTCCATTTTTCTAACACGTACAGTGAAGCTTGGACTCTACTCCCCTGAACAATTCACCTGAGGTCATCTTTTCAAAATAAGTCATATATTGGCACTATTAACACGTGTATTGTCAAGTGACAATGACTCAAACTTTAAACCAGATGATCTTTTTATCTCACGCTGTCTCAGAGAGTTAGCATTACCAAGATGATTCTAGTCCCCCAGTGTGTGGTAAACCTGGCAGCCCACCAGGCTTTACTTGCCTTCCTACCCCCACCAGGTCAAGAAAAGCCTGGTGGGAGGGCTTTACTTAGCCTGTTTATTGTAAATACGTTTATTTAAATAAGTTGATTTACAGTAAACTTATTTATTGTAAACAAGTTTTTTTGAATGGCGTGCAAGGGGCCACGCACCAGTTGCTCTGTCTCCTCCCTGCTGGTTGATCTCCAGCACTGACACTGTGTCTGTTGCGGATCTTGCGCACCACTTCTTACTCTGACCGAACGATTTGAAAGGTGCCTTTGCAGAGCAGGTCCACCTGCACTGGCATTATAAACCCTGCAAGAATAGAATTGCAGCACCAAGGTACAGATCAAGCCACGCCGCTTCATCCGCTTTGATAACATAGAATACAGATTTCCTATGTTGTCCCACAACGTAGGAGACATTCCATTGTGCTGCTACAGTGTGAATACCTGTTAGTCTGTGGCTCTGGAGCATGCAGGTGTGTGTTAAACACTAAACGACGAGGGAAAGACATCAGCAATGTCACATTCAGAGTAACACTGACAGCATTTCTCCATCCCTCCTGTGACTTTGGGTTTAAGGCCCAACTTCTCATACCAGCTGCTGG
The DNA here is from genome assembly GCF_000485575.1 of Poecilia formosa. NCBI lineage: Eukaryota > Metazoa > Chordata > Actinopteri > Cyprinodontiformes > Poeciliidae > Poecilia > Poecilia formosa. Next base: position 1,129,958 of record NW_006799975.1, read on the forward strand.
TTTTTGGCTCATTGAGTCGTTCTCTGTTCTCTTGCTTCTCCAGAGGCAGATAAATGCAGGGTGAGTAGCTCCGGGTTGGTTTTCACTTTGATTGCCATCATTTCTCACCAATGATTCCCCCCCTCCTCCCCTCATAGCAATCACACGTTAATACTCTAAAATGTTGCACACTTTTCTACTATCTAAACCCCTGACTCAGTATGAAATCTAACCCGTAAAGCTCCACAGTATAATACTGCTGCAGCTGTAATGAACTTATTGATCTGTTTTCCAGCATGGACTGAAATCTAACACTAGAGCTTGTTGTGTTCTTAGGTTTGAAAATGTCTTTTTGTTTTGTTGATTCAGAGATTGGCTATCCAGGTCACATTTGAGAGAAGAAATGCAAACTGTCCTAGATCTAAGATTTAACATTTGAAATTAAATAAATACCACCATATATTAACAGCAGTGACCTGTAATAAGCCATAATGACTAAGAGTAAAGTTAGACTGATGAAGTCACGTTTACGTGTTCTAGAAGGTTAAATCACCAGTTGAAAATGTTTTTTTGTTTTACAACTTACAACTTTATTGTTATTTTGACCTAATTTTGGGGCCAATCAGAACTTTTACAGAGTTAATTTGGGTAGTTTAAACTTCTAAATCTGAATGATTAAGAACCTGACGTCCTGACGTAAAGTTAAGACTTCAATACTCTGTAAATAAATTTGCAGATTAATATTTTATCTGATTTTCCTTTGTGTGTTTAATGTTGGGCTAAAGCAAAAATCTTTCTCTTGCAGATGCAAGAACCTAACATGACACAGATGTTCCCAGAGGTTTGCTTTATATGAAAACAAATAATGTTTGGATCAAAAAAAATCATGGATGGCCACCATGGTCATCAGGGAAAATCTATATTTGCACTAAAACTGGCACTGCTAATCACAAATGATACATTTTGGTGTCAAATGATACATAATAATTGGACCCATAGAAATTATATTTGCCAATAATTGTTTGATTTTGAAGATGGCTACCATCTTTGTCATGGAAATTTTATTTTTACACTCAAATCTCTAATTAGATTGTTTGGTGTCAAATCACAGCCTTCATATTCTGAACCATAGAAATCATATTTTCTTGAACTTGTCTTCCTTTTTCTTTACATTTTTCAAAATGACCACCATGGCGCAAACCAGAATATATGTTTGCTCTAAAACTGGCTGTAGCTACTGCTAGCAGTGGGTACAGCTAACCAAAAAGTAAATAAATAAATAAACAAGAACCACTAAACATGTACAAAATTTAGCAGGAGCTAACACTAAACTTCGAAACACATAAAGAAATTAGCAAAAGCTAACACCAAACCGCTAAACGCATAAAAAATGAACCACTAAGACGACTGTTGCTCTGTTTATGTCACACATCTTCATCTCCTTCCAGCTGACGACAGATTTCAGACTTACTGACAGCAAAGTCCTCAGTTTGAGTTTTGGCTTCTGATTTTGCTACATGTTATTACTTTAAAGTTGTATGAGTTTGATGACATATTTGTCTAAAAAGCTCAAAAATGGTGGCCATTTTGAAATTGAAATAGCTAGTGAAAAACAAACAGGCTGATCATGCAAATTGTTGCATCCACATTTGAACATTTTTTTACAGTAATATTCAGCACCATTCAAATTAAGTTTCCCTCTGGGATCAATAAAGTATTTTTGAATTAGAATTTGAATATAGTGTGTCATCAGATTGTTGTCCCATATGCTGCGGCTCCCTTCGTTTCGTGTCTAATAATATCGCAATGAGATAATTGATGCTTATTGACTCTCAGTTCAGCCTCAGGCACAGAGAAGTTTTAAGTTTCGCAGAGTTCACATTCCCCCATGAGACACTCGATCAGGCCGATGAAAGGATTCCTTGGCTGCACATGTCCGGCTCCATACCGCCTCTCTGTGCAGCACCATGTGAGCGGATCAGTCAGCGCTGCCTCCAACCCGCTGTCACACCGGACGTACAGTAGCTGACCCATGTTCCTGCTGGACCCAAAGTTTTGTCCAGGTCTGCCTACTGACATTTTCAGGAACAGAAGTGTCCAAACCCTCATGATGTCATTCAGTTCACACACACTGATTGGACTGTTGGTATTCAAGTCTACTTTCTCTTGTAGAAGGGAGTTTTTTTTTTTTTTTTTTTTTTTTTTTTTTTTTCAAAAAACTGCTTCAGAAGGAATCCGAGTAATCTTTTTGAAGAGGTCAAGTCTAAACATCCAAACCCAGAGAAGAATTAATATATCTTTCTTTTTTTGTGCCACTCTAAAATGTTGTGAGGTGCCACCGGACCATGCATGGGTTCTCCTCACAAGCTCCAACTTCCTTACACTGTTAGAAATATAGTCACATTAAATTAATTTGTGTTTCTGCATCACTGTCTTCATGATGCATCTGTCATATTGGATAATATAAATCTAGAAATGTCGGGCATGGTTTATTATGAAAACCCAACATGAGTGTAAAAAGTTACCTCCTGAGTAATTAGAGTCCAGCTTCCTTATGGTGAAATATGGTGGTGGCAGCATCATGCTGCCTGGATGCTTTTCTTCAGTAGGAGCAGGGAGGCTGCTCAGAGTTGATGGGAATTTGGATGAAGGTAAATCCAGAACAATCCTGGGGGAATCCTGCACTGAAAAAAAAGAGAATATGGATCCAGCTTTAAAACAAAAAGTGTTAATTCCAATTTGTCTTAAGTTGGAGCTGCATTGTGTTTTTTTCAGTGTTGGAGGCTGCAGAAGACCTGAGAACTTCCAGCCATGTGCAGTCCTGCACATGGATTGTTTATCACATTTCACCATTTGGAAATGTGTAAAACCGTCTCAGTCAAACACTGTGTATCGTATTGAATGAACGTGATCGTGTTTCCTTTTGTGTTTCAGAAAATGCTGGAAGGCACGGAGTTCAGGAAGAGCGTCCAGTGAGGAGAGGAGGACCTGCAGACTCTGACGACCCACACTCCCTTTTTGTTTGCTTTAAAAATCCCATCGTTGTTATTTTTTACAGTTTATTGTTTTTATGCATAGTGAAAATATGGTTTACTATTAGTGGAGCAGACATGTGTGAAAGGTTTATTATGGTGAACGGTCTGAGCACTGAAACGGGTTCTGGGTTTGGGGTGATGGACGACTAGAGACATGTTGGGATGAATGAGCTGCTGTTCAATTTTTCTGCAGATATGATGCACTGTAAAACATATTTAGTTATTCCAAAGAGTGTTGATGAAAATAACTGCTTTGGTGTTCTCATGTTCAGCCACTGAAGTCACTTTGGGTTCAGTCAGTATTTTGGTTCAGAACAGCACAAACTAGCATGTTCTAATTATAAATGTGTTAAAGGCTGCAAGGTGTGTGGTCACCTGATTGGCTGACAACACAACGCCCTAATGTACGAAAGCAAAGAAAGGCCAAAAAGATGCAACCACTGAAAGCAACATCAGAATTTATTTTAAAATCTGAACCAGATCCAGCTGGGATTGGATTTATCCAGACAGATACTTCGGCTTTTCATTGCTCTCGTAAAGACGATCACAGCGGAATGCCATATAATCACAGCATGTGTTAAATCATGAATTCTTCACATCCAGGGTAGGGACACATACACACTGGCGTGTGAGGGCCATTGTAGAGGGCCGACTAAAACAGTTTGAGAATAATCTCAGAAATTTTCTAGATAAAACAGAGAAATTTCTGAGTTCCAAAATTTGAAATTTTGGGAGAAAAAAAGTTCAGAAATTTTAAGATTAATCTCAGAAATTTTCTAGAAATAACATGGAGATTTCTAAGTTTGAAAAGTCTACAATTTGCTACAAAAAGTCTCTGAATTTTTAAATTAATCTTAATTCAAAAGTTGAAAATGGTAAACATTTGAAACTGAACATTTCTAAGTTCTCAGGAAAAAAAGTTGTAGCAAATTTTTGACTTTCAAACTACTTAAAATTTCTAGAGAAACCAACTAAATTTCTGAGTTTTTTAGTTGAAATTTACTCCTTTATTTTTTTTTTACTACAGTGGCCCTGATACGCCATCATACACAGAAGATGAAGTGCACTTCTGTAACCTCCTGGTGCCTTAGTTTCCTGCTGTTTATTCTATAAAATGTACCAAACAGGTTGCAGCAGGTTGCTTTGGATCAGCCTTGGCTTCAATAAACTAACAAACCTGGAACTTAAACATGAGTCCAGTTTTTTCTTCTCCTCCAACAGAAGAGATTTTCCAAACTCTCCTTCTATTTGATTTCATCTTCAGAGACATGAGCTGTCGGAAACAGAGTGTGTGTCCAGTGGGCGTGATGTGTTGAAGGAAACCGGACCTTTTGTCTTCCTCAGAGTGTGTGTGAGGAGCACACGGCGTGCCAGCTGCTCTGGAAGCTTCTGGGTCATTTGAGCTGAGAGAGAGTGCCCCTCCTCAGCGCCAAGCACCTGAAAGCTTTTCAACACCTTTTGCTGCTCTGAGTATCATTCAGAGACCCTCACAACTCCCATCTGAATCACGTGAAGACAGACCGCTAAAGTCCACTCAGTGTTGGAGCTGAATGGACAGAGAGGCAGGAGGTCCATGAAGCAGGACAGACAGAAACAATCTAGAACTATGAGAATGAGAAATGATGTCAGTCCTGTTGGGATTTAAGACGGATTTTCACATCCCAACCTGATCTCTGGAGCAGATCCAGGGGAAACCCAGGCTGGAGGGTCGCTTGACCTTTCAGGAGGCAGAGCTGGATTCCTCTGGCCGGGTTGGTCCTGCTCACACTTCTCTGTCTTCTCCTATTCATATTCAGCAGCTCTCCTATCTGTGGCAACACTGGCAGGCCTTGAAGGTTAGATTGAGATTCACAGAAACATACAGAGGAGCAAAGGAATCCTGTTGTTCCACTTCAAGTCCTTTAAAATGGACTGAAGTAAAGAAGAAATCCCAAATTTACATGAGGCTGAACTGAAACCTCCAGCTCCAAACGCACCAGATCTCTTCATGGAGAAAAGCTTGATGCTCTGATGGGAAGAAGACTGAGCTGTCTGAATGATGGAAGGAGTCAGGGTGAGGCTTTCAGACCAAACAACTCTGGACCAAAACCTGCAAGTTAGATAAAATTGCAGAAAATGGACTGAATATGACTTTGGATGGGATGAATCAGTCTTAAAGGGGTAGAGGACCCGGACCCAAGCTCAGAGGGTAAGAAGGGAATTTATATATATATATATATATAGATAGATAGATAGATAGATAGATAGATGGAGAGAGAGAGAGACTTTTATATTTTTACCAGTGTTGCTCTGAGAAGTATCTCTTATGAACTCAGCATGTCGTTCCACCAGGTGGTTGCTAATTGCTGCTGACTAGTCTGAAGGAGCTGACTGAAAGTGTTAGAGGAGGGCTGCTCTGTGAGATGGAAGCTGCAGCTCTGAGGAGGAGCTGTGCCTCGAAGGCGGAGCTAGGGCCACCCAGGCATTTTGCACAGCTGAATGGTTGCCATGGAGATTAAAGGAATTCTCAAACAGGCATTAAAGAATCAAGGCAAGACTCCAGATATTTTTGATGAAGCAATAACATTACAACATAAGCCTCAAAGATGTTGATTTTACAGAATATTGGCCCTTTAACAATACGGTGAGCTTGATATCATGATAAAGGTCTGATGTACACATGTTCAAATCTGAAAATAAATAAAACAACAAAAAAAACTCACATGTAAGAGACAAAATTCAACTTTTATTTTTTGGGATATTACCAGAGCTATATGTATTGTCTGACAACAGGTATCAACTCCAGAATATTACAGTGATGTTTTTTTTTTTTTCTTCCTGTTTGTTGCCTTTTGGTCCAGTAGGATTTCTGTGGCTGATTCTGCTCCAACACTGAGACACATGCACATCATTCACCTGAAAACAGCTGAGTAAAGACAACAGTCAGACAGCTGACGGTATGAAGAGAACTGTCATTTTGCCCACGCAACTAACACATCCATACAGGATTACTACGGTCATTATAAGGCTAGTTTTACTGTACAACTATGCACCAAAATGTTCTAGGTAAAGAGAGCACCATATTTACAACTCTATGTACATTTGGTTCTTCAGGAAATCTTCGACGAAACTAAAAGTTGACGGCGGCAGCTGAGAAGCTGCGCAGGTTTGGAATTGACAGAAAAAGTGAAGCTAATGAAACGTCTCTGTACAGATAGCTGCAACACATGCTATAGCTTATTGCCAATGCCCTAAAACATGGCCGCTCTTCCACTTCCTGCCGACTCTCACATGGCCGATTTTTTTTTTTTAAACACACCAGCAAGAAACACAAACAATAATCAAACAGCAGACATTTCATAAAATGTACATGTTTAAAAAATACATTTTTCATCTTCATAACGCTATGTACACAACACATGACTCAGCAGCCGCATGAACAGTGAGCTTTGGGAGACGTTCAGGTGTGAGGAGGAGAAAACCAAAATCTATCAGCTTATTTTTCCATAGTTGGTCAGCAAGTGACTTTTTAATGCAACATCATGCAAGAATTTACACAAAACGCCACACTTTTCTTCAAATGAAATGTTTCTGTTAGAAGGTGCTGCTTTGTAAGTCAGAAATCTTTATCCAGTCAATGTATTCATGAAGGTACAGAAGGTTAGAGCCACTGAAAATAAGAAATCGTTCTTGAATTTTGACTTTTTTACAAAAAAGTCAGAATTCTGACTTTAATTTTAATCTCTTAAAGTCAGAATAATGACAAAAAAATATCTAAATTCTGACTTAAAATTTCAGGATTTTGACTTTTTTCTTAAAATTCTGTATAAAGGTCAGAAATCCAAGAAAAAGTCAAAATCCCAAGAAGAAAGTTGGAGGTGACACTTTTTTTTGATGGGGTGTGCATAAGACTGACATGACACTGTCATAAACATGACTTAACACCTTTAATGAACATGAATGAGTCTTCATGAATGTTTAAGGCTGTTGTCATGAAGTGTCATTTGGTAAATAATGACACTTTTAATACAGAATTGTATTAAAAGTCCATTAAAATGGTCAACTTTACATTCTATCATTGTTTATCAAATGACACTTCATGACAACAGTCGTAAACATTCATGAAGACTCCTTCGTCTTCATAACAGGTAATAAGTCATGTTTCAAATCATCCTGCAGCTGTATAATAATCCCACCATGCAAAATGACCAGTTCTAATTCTTAGCAACTGATATGATCATCATTAATGTTCATAATGTGTAGATTCTGATCGGAACTTTAAAGCTGCAGAGGAAAGTCTGACAGGAAGAGGAGCTGCAGATTGTCTGAGTGCAACAGGAGGAAAAGCAGAGCTGATGAGTGAAGGAGTGAACACAAACATCAGGAGGAGATTCTGTAAAAATGATTGTTTTGATGGAAGGAATCCACGTTAGCAAAAATATGAATAAGTTGCTGTCCTAACACCTGGCAGCCCAGCCAGCCTTGGACTTCCCTCCTCCTGATGATGGAACATGGTGACCTTTGAACTTTACACTGTTTGCTCATTATTAAAGGCCAAAAGGGCGTGTTTATGTCATTTATGGCTTTACATCCGGGCAGGCCTTTCCACCAGAACCAGGTCCAGTGTTAAACCAGTTCCTCCAGTTCTCACCCAGCAAACAGCAGACTGGTGGGTCACTGGTTCCGTTTCACCATCGACTCTTAACTGGGTCAGGATTTAGAACAGCTTTGTGGAAATGGGATCAAAAGTGGCCAGAACCAGATTCTGACACTTCCTGTAATTCTTCCTCATTAGAGGTAAAAACAGTAAAATCAGAAGAAGGTTTATAGTGACACAGAGGACACTTTGGTGCTGCTATGGTTAATGTCTGCTTTCCTGGTTAAGCTGGAACCTGTAAGTGGGACCTAAGCTGACCTCTGACCTCATCATGACTCTGAACCATGAACCTTGTTCTGGTGCTGTGGTTCCTCCACAGCTGAAACTCCCAGAGCAGTAGAGCCCAACAACACCAGATGAATGTTAGACAGGCTGACAGAGCAGGAAGAATCGACTGGAAACTCAAACCAGTCCCAGAACTCTGAACCCGAATCTGAATGAAGCTCTGCTTACCATCACATCCTGAAACATTCCACGTTACAGTTCAGATTTGACCCAGGCCTGGAAAACTGACAACCAAAAAAGCAGCAGAGATCTTCCATCGACAGACATCATTTCACCTAAATTCCGCTCTGAACTGTTTTAAGCTCATATAAAAAGCGATGTATAGTGGTTTCACTTCTTTATCAAACTGGACTCAATTCTGACATTCAGCTGAAGAACAATAAAGTGCAGTTGGTTAAAAAAAACAAAAAAACAAGTGAAAATGGTACAAGCAAGTGGCTAAAAACAGGCGTTTAAAACAGAGGAGCTGGGTGGAGCGGGTGAGGGGGCGGGGCCTCAGATGACCTGGCAGCAGCTGGCTGGAGCTGAGGTACACAGCAGAGCGTCTCTGGAGCCGCGCTGGATGTTAACAGAGATGCTCTTCTCACACAGAGGTAGTTGCAGCACGCCATTTTTCAGGCCGTGCAGGTTGCTGTGAGCGTCCCTGCTGCCGGGCGGCGCCCCCTTCTGGCGGAGGTGCAGCACGGCGTGGGAACGGGGCAGGCCGGCGGTGGGGAGGCCGATGGAGTCCAGGCTGTCAGTGGAGCTGATGCAGATCCTCCACGTTGGTTTCTCCTTGACGCCCCAGGGGTCCAGGATGACCTTGGCCCCGCCCCCTGCTCGGCCCCCCCGCCCGCTGCGCTGCTGCAGCTGCAGCTGCGAACTGAGGCAGAGGCTCATCAGCTTCAGACTCTCCACCAGCTCGGCGCCACGGCTCGCCGTGCGGGAGGGCCGGCTCGCCGTGCTGAGGGCCGGCTTGGTGGAGCTGCTGCAGCAGCTGGAGGGTCGATCCTGTCCCTGGTGGCCCCCTCCGGCACCCCCACCACCCCCTCCACCACTGCCACCTTCCCTCTCCCCGTTACCAGGGGGGCTGCCTCTGTCTGGGCCAGAGGAGCCGCCACCATCCGAGGGGGGTTTCCCCTGGCCGGAACTGCTGCCCCCACCAGTACCACCTTCGCTGCCGGGGGGCCCCTCGCTGCTGTCCCTCCGGTTCCAGCTGTAGGTGAAACCAGAGTCCTTGTCCAGGCGCCTCCTGTGGCTCTCTGAGTCGTCGTCGCTGGTCTCCGAGCTGGAACAGGACGACCCTCGACCCTGGCTCTTGCGCCTGTGGTAGCGTTTCTGCGTGGGGCCGGGGGACGCGGCCGAGGCAGCCCCAGAGCCCACACCCCCAGCCCCGCCGGCGATGTTCATCTTGAGCCGGCTGAGTTTGGGTGGCAGACCCTCATCCATCTCAAAGTCGTCGTCCGATTCGCCCTCCTCCTCAAAGATCTGGTTGAGCACCGGGGCGCTCTTCCTGGATGTGAGGCGGTTGGTGATGGAGGGAGGTTTCCGCCGCAGGATCACCTGGGTCGGAAGGGGCGACGGGTCCTGTTCTTCCTCCTCCTCTTCATCTTCCTCCACCCTAACAGCCACGCAGAAAGGACAGGGCCAAATTAGCAGAGGATCAAAGAGAAACAAATACACCAGATCACTGGATCTGCTGAGTTCGGATCTGAGAGGAGGTTGAGGTAAACTCTGACCTGAACAGACAGATCCTCTGCTTGGCTGCTGATGTGGAGGGACCTGCAGCTCTGAAGGTCCCAGCAGCAGCAGGACCAGAAGCTGCTGCTGCACAGGCTCCCTGAAGCAAACACAACACAGGACAAGTGTTACAGAGTTACACACACGCACGCACGCACGCACCTATTTATAAGGGCAGAGAAAATCAAGTGGCAAGTCAGCGACAAGAGAAGCCTGAACCTGCTTAGCCAATCAGGTCATCTGGATGATAAAGACCCTCTGAGTTATTTCAACCATATTTAACAGGTTTCTGGGATTTTCTTTTTTCATCTCCGGAATATTATTAAATGGGCAGTGCTATGTATTTTCCAGACACATAATGCCATTTTATAGCACAATCAAGTAACTATGCTACCTTCAATTGTTGAAAAATGTTATATATGCAAAATATGTCAATCTTTTTTTTTTTACTTTCTAATTAAACATAATGAAATTGGGCTTCTTTGCTTTAAAAACTCCTGCTCTTTCTGAAACTCCACCTTGAGGAAGTCATCATGGTTCCTCTATTAACCCTTTAACAATGTTTTTATCAGCGTTGAGCTAAGAAGTAACTCTTGTAATGAGCTCAGCAGATGAGCCGTTCCACCAGGTGTTTGCTAATTACTGCTGGCTAGTCTGAAGGAGCTGAGTTTGGAATTTTTGGGGGAGGGCTACTCTGAGGCAGAAGCTTGGAAACTGAAGCTGTGAGGAGGAGCATTGTCCTTGAAGGCGGGGCTAGGTCCACCCAGGTGTTTTGCACAGCCTAATGGTTTCTATGAGAGATTAAAGGATTTCTCAAACACGCATGAAAAAAATCAAAGCAACACTTCATATATGTTTTTGATGAGTAAATAACATAACATGATGTGAAGCTCAAAGTCAATCTTAAATATTACTGCCCCTTTAAAATTAGAAACATCTTGTCAAAAAACCAGTCTACAAAATGAACTCAAAGACAAAGCACTCTAGATCAGAGCTTCTGTGTCTATTGTTAGTGTGTCTGATCGGTCTTCAGTAATCTAGAGATACTTCCTGGTCTTACTGGAATCAACTACACATGTCCATTCATTAGGAGGCAGCATCATCAGGGAACATCCTGCAGTGCCATCAATACTACAGCTGATGGCTTTGTTACGGCTGCACGCTTTTGAAGCTGAAGGACAGGTCTGGTCTAGTCAAAGTACAACCCTTCAATCACTTCTGCACATGCGAGATGAAACATGATGGAAACCTGAGCTGAGTCGGTGACCGTGGCCTCCTCCCGCCGGCCCAGGTCCATCATGCCTTTGGAACGGTGTCCGTTCAGCAGGTTCTCTGCACTCCGGGCCGGGGACTGGGGGCCCCCGGCGTGCGAGATGGACGAGGAAGCCAGAGAGTCTTCTATGTCCTGATGCATGTCCATTCTGGTGGGCCAGGACTGCCTGCACACACACATCACACACACATGGTCTGGGTCAAACAAGAGAACACCTTGTCACATTACATTTGAGTAGAGCGACAAACTACTGTCACACCTGGTACAAGAGCTGGTAGCAGCTGCAGAACTGCTCTGATTAAATAAACCACAAATCAACACCAGAGGAGGAAGTGATCCAAACTTAGTGGTGAATCAGATTCCTTAAACCAACCACTAGATCTCTGCATGTGTTTGTGATTTCAGCTCAGTGTCAGTTCCTCAAAGTCCACATTTCTCCTCTTGTTCTGATGTAAATAAAGTTAACTAATGTTCTAGGATGTTGTGCTGATTCAAAAGAGACGTTGGTTGCCCTAGGGAATGGAGAAATGCAGCTCTAACCCTGCACACTGCTGGTCATCTGGCTGAAATGAGGCTGTTTCTCCATCCTTTAAAAAAAGAGGAAAATGTAGCAGTTAGGGAGGAACAAACAGCTGCTCCCTGGACGCCAACGCTCCCGTTACTGCTGTAGGAAGACATGATGGTGGAGGAAAACAACTCTGGCATTGTTTTACTACACAAGTTGATGAACAGATAAGCCAAACTACCATTGATTTGTGCAAACTTGTCAAAAAAATAAAAGATAATTCTGTGCAGTCACTGAACTAAGCATGCTGGCTGCATGAAGCTGAATATTAGACGAATGGTTGACCTGCTTTCATTTATCGATTCAACCAAAAATTATCAAATCACTTTGGAGCACAGTGACATTTTATTCCAACATGGTCCTTGAATCATTTCACTGATTGGCTGAAATCCCAAGAGCAGAGGTTAGGAGGACAGTGGGTACTAGCTTCGGCGGTACTGCTAAGATGGTTTCTACTCCATTCATGCATATTCAGGTATATGTGATGAGGAAACTATCAAAACATATCAAGCATTTTTAGAGGAGATCTCACAGTTGAGCTATTAAATGGTAGGTCCTAAATGCCTCGTTCACATGGCAAGATTTTTACGCCAATTTTTCATTCCGACAATTTTGAGGACAACTCAAACGTCAGGATGGCTTTTAAGATAAATTTAGGAGATGTGTGGTGGTCCTGGTCTGCTGAGAAGGATGCCAGGACCGTTCCGGTCTAAAGCTGTTGATACTGAACATGATGGATTGTCTTGGCCCGATATGGCAGCGTGTGTGGTGTTCCCTGAGGACAAACAAGGATGCAGCCTGTTGACTGTGACATGTAGCCAATCAGAAATCGAGTTGATGGAAACACGGAGTGAATTTTAAATAAAGAAGACAAAACAATGGCCATGGTGCACCAGAACGTTCAAGCTGATGTCATTGCATCGTTTTGCCTCTGTTAGACATAATCCAAACATTATCATCGTTGTTTCTTCCCAGTCGCCCATGTTTGTTTAACCTGAACTCCCGTTTGGTCTTGAGACGTTTTGCGAGGTTTCCCATCTGACATCTGAATGTTGGTGACTAAAATAAGAGTGTGTGTGTGTGCGTGTGTGTCTGTGGTTTGTTGCTCCTTCTGTGTTGCACGACACCAACTATATGATGAAACCTGTTATACCTACAATTTCGTTATACAATATTGTGTATTTTTTTCTCAGTTTTTAAAAATCGACAGAATACAAAAATCCTGTAGAGACTGAGTGAACCTGCAAACACTGAACCACTGTATTAAATTATTTCATTCTTGTTATTATTGCTCTTGCTTCAAATAAAAAGAAAATCATGTTTTCAGTTAGTTTTGAATATTTTACTTTGATAGAACCTTCATCTGTCTCACTGTGTAAATATGAGATATTTTAACTTGTGACATTAAGGCTGAGTTTCCTGTATGAGAATAAAACACTCCCACTTTGGATACAAGAAGCACAACACACACCTCCAGATGTCAGTGTGGTGTTTGGCTAGATTACTGTTGCTATGTACACAGCACTGGAAAATTTGCTGACACACACCTTCTCCCTGGTGTCTTAAAGCAGGTATGGCGTTAATGAGAACCTGGACATCCAGGTCACCATGGCAACAAACAGCTGCTTCAAACTGATTCGTCCAGTTATGTTGAGCAAAATATGTCTCAATGTGTGATCCTGCTAAGTCTCAGAGCAACAATGCTGGCAAGGAAGCATGGAGCAAATAGCTGAGGGATGAACCAAACAAGGACTCATCATCTTAGTTTATAGCAGCGTGAGTAATGGTCGAGGTCCAAGCTACCGCTAGCACTGCTGGGAAGGAATGTGAGAATTAACAGACATTAGAAGTAATGATGGGAAATGATGATGAGACACAGATTGCTCTATAGCTCAGAGGATTTCTTTCCTCCAGTTCTCTGATCCAAGCAGGTGGAAGCTTGCTGTGACCACGCCAGGGCAGTTCCACACTTCACACAGCAGCTGCGTTTCCACTGACCATATAATTATGTAATATGACATTTCGAAAAGGAATTTGCTTAATGGAAGCACACCAATTTTGAAAAAAAAAAAAAAAAAAAAAAAAAACAACAACTTGTTTTTCAATAAAAAGGTCTATTTTTTTGGTCGTATCAAAATTGGTTTATTTTGCAGAACTGCAATGGAAACACTAGTTTCTGCATCACACGAGTCACATGACCAACAACGGGATCTTGTCACTGGCTATAGCAAGTAGGTGAAAGATGTTTGTTAATGACGTATCACGTGGACAAGCTTCTTCACGTGTGGTTTTCATTGTGTTTCTTATTTAATAGAAACACAACAATTGTTCTTTCACGTTCTTTCTACATTAGCGGAATATTGACAAAGTTTTGCCCACATCTATAATGGAAATGCACTGAGTGACTCAGATCTTTACTTCGACAGTGACAGTGATGTTTAGCTACCACAGGTTCCTGACGTCTCCCTCGGCAGCGGGGGAAGCTGTTACCTGAAGTGTGCCTTGATGTTACTGGGGCTGGAGGAGCGGGTCTGGACCTCCTTCTCCTGCTTCTCCCTCAGGATCCGCTCTGCTAACAGGTAGTACGTTGCTGTGATGTGGTTGTATTTGTTGGTCTCCAGGGCTCTGAAACAGAACACACATGATGAGGAGAGGAGACAGAGGGCCCAGCAGGCACACTGTGGACTGATTGAAGATATCATCACTGTCCTTAAATAATGACTGGTCACTTTTAGACAGTGATTTTTTTTTTTTTTTTTGCCTAAATCATATTTTAACAATAAAAAGGGATGAACATTTTGTTTAGATAAAATCACTTTTGCCAAACAATGACATTAGCCATTATTTTAGGAAAGTGACAGTATGTGAAACTGATGTTAGCAAAGCCAGCTAGCAATGTGCCTCTGTAAAAAAAAATTCTTCACCCGGTCCTTACACAAAGAGATTTAGTCAATATTAGCTACACATGCTAAGCTAGTTACATACTGTGTGTTTTTGGACATAAGTTTCTGTTTATTGCTAGCTGTTTGCCACCTAGCTTGGTGTATTTGTGTGGGGAGCTTGTCTTGGTCTCAGTCACAATACACTCTAGTGTTGGTCTTGACTTACAAGACTACTGTGGATTTTACGTAAAACAGAGCAACACAAAGCAGTGCAAAACTATGAAGTAGAAGGAAAATCATTCATGGTTTTAAAGAGTTTCTAAAAAGAAAAAAATCTGACAAGGAAAAACTGGGAACTTTGGTTTGCCAGCAGCCTCTAACAGGTTTTCTCTCACCATACAAACAAGTGACTTCCTATAATCATGTACACATGTTACACACAGAGTGTGGATTCTACCCAACAGCACACTCTGCAGCATGTTTTATGACAGTTGTATAAAGAGCAACAAATAACAGAGCATTTTAGTTTAGAGGGGAATGAAACATACTCCACTATAGCCTCCCGGTCAGCGATGTCTCCCAGCACCATGCGCTGGATGATGCTGTTGTGCTCCTCCTCTGACAGGTTCTTGTGGGAGACCAGAGGAGTGCTGTACTTGGTGGCCGGCGAGGGGTCCACCCCCTGCAGCCAGGTGTGGCTCTCAATCTCCTCCAGTGAGGCTCGGCGCTTGGGGTCCCTCTGCAGCATCCGGTCTATCAGACTGAGATGAGATGGAGAACCAGTTGAGAAGAGAAGGACAAGATACACTAAAGGTCAGAAGAGGAAGCAATGTCGTCTGACTGCTTATGTAGTCTTATCGATCTACAAACACTTTATGTGAAAAAGGTTTAATTCATCATAATTTATCAATTCTTGTGTTTTGGCTTCTTTTAGAGGTGCTTTCATTGGAGGAAATAATTCCCCTTTGCTGCTAAACACAGAGTTTAGACCTGACATTCAGTACCAGTGACACATTTAGAAGTTTTTATTGGAGAAATGTTTATCTTTAGAATGTCTGAGGTTTTTCTCAGCATGTGAACTCAAACACTGTCTCACTCAAACAAACACATCCTCTAATAATTAGGCTTGATCTGAGCCACAGGTCCACTGGTGTGAGCCATGCATGGAAGAACTGAACATACAGTGTGTTGTGTTCACTGACAGTGGGAGATGTAGGCTTTGATGGTGCTGAGAATGTTTTTACATTTCTTCTAAATAGTCTTTTTCAGCAGAGCATGCTATTTTTTTCACAATATTTTTATTTAGCAAAACATAAATTTACAATTTTATAAAACATTTTTTGGCATCTATTGACTCTTAATGTCCATAGTGTGTGTTGGTGCAAGATAGTGCATCAAGAAATGCAATACAATGCACTTACTGTCAGCTGTTTCGTTGGTTTTTTTGTAACAAAGGGAAAATACAATATTCAATTAAAAGTAAAACTGAAAACAAATCCAAACCCCTTCACATCTCAGCTCACTAACGTCAACACAAAAAAAATCTCATCACATATTTACATAAAAACAAAAGAGGACAGGAACAGGCACATTCAGTGGAGCAAAACCTAAGTTTGAAAAATAAGAAATAAAACATTGCAATTTCCTGTAAAACATTTGTGTACATCCTCGTAAAATGCATTTAATTTTCTCGAGCTTTAAAAACGTCTTGTCTTTAGCCCACAGGGATACTCAGGGAGATTTATCAGATTTCCAGGTAATAATAAAGAACATCTATAAAGATATAAAAGTAATAATATCCTTTTGAGTAGAACTTAGTACTAAGGAGGAGTCAAAGATAAAAATATAGCAACAAGTGGACAAGGCTGCAGATTCACTTTGATAACAGAAGAAATAATTAAAGACTGGACCAAAGGTCAGAGCATGCCATTGTTAATTTACAGTATTATTTACTGTACACCTATGTACACTGTACACATTATTTATTTATTTTACCCCTTATGTTCAGTCTGAACAGGATAATGCCGAGGATCCAGATGTCTGAGGCAGAGAGACAACACACAGGGACTCCCTGAATTTTTATTTCTACTTAAACTTTTACTTTAGTTTGAAAAGCAATTCTTAAACCTGTCGCAATAAGTGATTAATCAATTAATTGCATGGTAAATTAAAATGAGCTTGATCATTTCCATTCTTCTGATATATATATATTTCTTGAAGGGTGGTTTTGTTTAGAGTCTTAATTCATTTTATTTAAGGTTTCAAGGTTCTTTTTGTGTTTGCAGAGATGCGCTGTGCAGCGGGTCTCGCTCATCATGCAGGGCCGGTTCAATGTTGAATAAGGCCCTGAGTAGAATTTGACTTAGGGGCCCCTCTTGCTGCTAAGACCATCAGCACTACCAACAACGTTTCAACATGGATTTAGTGAAACCTGGAGAGGGGCCCTAGTTTCATTGACTGAGCAGTCAAATGTAATTGTAGTTTACTAAGATCCAAAACAATCTAAATATGAAGATTGATCTTTGAACTTTTACAAAGTAAACTTGCCAGCTCCTTAAAATCTTAAATTGAAATTATAAACAATTTATAATCTCTTAATTTATCTATCCTGTAACCATTAAATCAAATTCAACAGCATCAATATTCTTTTAGTTTGTTTATGCTTTGGGCCGGTTCTAAATGTGATCAGTATTACATTGAGTTTAAATTCACTGACTTAATTTGGATTTAACAGAAGTGCAAATAATTGATATTTATTTTAATTGTATTTATTTTATTTGTTGTTTTTAATATTCTGTAATTGTGGGTTTAAGTACTGTCAGCAATGTCTTCCAGTAACATAATTACCCAGTAATATTTACGTTTCCTGTCAAATTACCATCCTTTAATACAAAACCCCGGTGAACCGCCACGGTGCCCGACCACCAGGGTCAGCAAGTTTTCTGAGGAAAACCCTGCTTGTCTGAGTAAAAAGTGCTAAATAGAAGAAGTTTGATTAAATGTCATTTTTCAGAGGTACATTCGGCAAAGAGTGGAGAAAAAACTCCACCTTAATAAATAATACATAAGTAAATAAATGAAGAATGAAGTGGAGAGGACGGCGGATCCGTACTTACTCTCTGCAGGCACTGGAGACGTGGGCCGGTACAGTGTATTTACAGTCCATGATCATGGTGAGAGTCTCGCTGTCGTTTGCTTCCTGGAAAGGCGGCTGGCCGCAAACCAACATGAACAGGATCACGCCGAGGCTCCAGATGTCTGAGGCAGGGAGACACACAGAGGGACTGCCTGAATCTCCCATCACTCTAACAAAGACAGACCACTGACAGCAAACGCCTCACTGCCACAGCTAATACATAAACCACCGCAGCCAACAGCCCAAACAAACAGGAAACTCCATCTGCTAACAACAATAACGAAGCATCAAGAAATGATTCAGCTTAGCAGAGGCAGGATTAGCTTTTCAACACGTTCTCCAGTTGACAACCACAAACTTCAGTGGAGTTTAAACTTCAAAGGGATTTAATGGGATGGAGCAATACTGTAAGTCTAGCAGAAATCAACGTGAGTTTTTCACATGTTGATGTTAGAAGGATTTTTTTTAGCTGCAGATGCATCATTTGCAACAAATGATCAAGAGTTCACTAAAGAAATGCTGTTATTGCATTTTAGTCAATAAAAAGTTTATTTTCTTATTTTGAAAAGGCATTGAACTATTTGTTTTTTTTTTCATCTTTTAATTCACTTTCAATATTGTATAAATAAGCTCAAGTGGTTAAGAGAAAAATCTACAGCTTGAGCCAAATTTTTTATCCGATTAATTGATTAATCATCCGAATAACCGACTACTAAACTACTTCTAGAATGCAGTTATAATTTATTTACATCAATCATTCATAGATCTGAACACAAAGCCGCACCACAATGTCAAAATGTTCCATTACTTTTCCACTTGTTGCTTGCTTGTTTTTTTAATTTGCTTCATATCATGAAAAACTATTTGCATGGCCCTGTTGCTAAAAATCTGCTATAAAAATCAAACTGCCTTGCTTAGTAAACTAGTGACATAGACATGTTATTAGAAAAAAATATATATATTAATTTGTAAAGGTGATAGCAGTCAAAACAACCTAACTTTATTATGACAAGGTCGACACACATCATTTCTGTATTTTGGTAGTTTGTGTCCTCCACAGTAGAGCACAGTGAGTTTACAGAAAATAAATAGTATCATTATTCACATTATCTTTCTAGGACCAAACTCCTCTTGGTGTGTTCCTTCACACAACAGCATGAGAACTGCTTACAAAACTTGGTGCAGCATAGAAACGGAACGTTTAATGTTTGTTTTCACAGCTGGGGGTTGAGTGATGTTTTTATGACATAAGCCATTAAACTGCTGAAATGTGCGAAGCAAATAAACTTGAACTGGTAACCAAAACAACTCCAAAGTTCGCCAAAGGATGGCGAATCAGACTTGTTAACATCTAAAGCATGTTTAGCAGCATGGTGTGCTGCTAAACATGTCATGATGTTTCACAAACTTTCGGCTTCTACAAGATATTCACATGAACTGTGGGTGCACCAATTAATTGGCGCCGATTTCCTAAATTTTGGGAGAGATGCGACCAGCTGAGACTTACATGTGAAGCAGATCTTATCCTGCAATCTTATCTACATCAGCAAAGGTCTAAAAATCAACCACTGTCCTCTTCTGCTCTGCTTTTAGAGAGGTTTGACTGTTAGCCCAGTCCACGTTTGCAGTTAACAACAGTCACCCCACTGTTACCAACTCAGTGACTTTCTTGCTATATTTAACATTTCAGAGAAAAAAATTGGCATTGGCCAAATTCAGAATGAGCAGGTCAAACCAGAAAACTGCAATCAGTGAACCTCCTCTGACAGGAGGGAGATCTTTGTGCAACTGCTGCACATCTGCTTCTACGCACATTCATCCTAACCACATCCGTTGAGCTCAGGTTACTGCTGCATGGGCTCGTGTGGTTACTACAGCCTGGGTCGGCATGTTCTATCTGCAGACTGCAGCCTGGAGCCTGATCCAGATCAAGATCTGAGGCCTACAGCTCCTGTTGCTAACTGAACAACTAGTGCTGCAGGGACACAATTCTAGTTTTTAGTGCACAACAGAGTGATCATGTGCTGGCCTCTCACAGACTCTACTATGGAAAACAGTCACCGTGGCCTATGATGCTCTGGTTAACATAATGTTCTGCTTTTCATCCAGGAAAATTTAAAGAAAACCATTCCACCTTCAGAACAAATCCTCTTTATATTTATTTCAATGTCACTGTTTGTTGAATATGTTTTTCTTTGGATGTGAACTCGTCAGTCAGCTCTAGGTTTCTCTAATTATTATTGCCATAAACTCTTTCTGACTTTGGATCTGGTCTTAAAGGGCCAGTATTATTTATTTTATTTTACAGCCACATATTGCACAATCAAGTAACTATGTTACCTTCAGTTGTTATAAAATGCTGTATATATCAAATATGAGTTTAAAAATTTCATTATGACATTTAAAACCTTAATTGGGCCTCTGTCTCTTTAAGTACTCTAGCTCTTTCTGAAACTCCGCCTTCAGGAAGTCATCACAACAAACCACCTTTAAGTTTTTACTACCATTGCACTGATAAGTTTGCTAATTGCTCCTGGTGACATTTAGCCAATCAGAAAGCGAGTTGATGGAAACATGGAGGGAAATTCTAAATAAAGACGACAAAACAACGACCATACCACACCTTAAGGTCTAGTGGACATCAGATATGTCTATTGTTTTTTTCTCTGTTATACATACTCCACATATTATCACCATAGTTTCTTCTCAGTCGGCTATGTTTGTTCACTGAACTCACGTTTGGTCTTGAGACGTTTTGCGAGATTTCCCATCTGACTCACTAAATATAATGTGTGAGGTTTGTGGTTCAACACCACACTGTACGACCAAACCTTTTTTTTTTTTTAATCATCACATGCATACGTGTGTGTGAACCAGATGTTTATATACTTGTGCGGACCTATTTCTGTCTACATCATGAGGCAGTGGAGACCACTGCTTCTTGTGGGCACAAATCCTGGTCCTGATGAGGGGAATGAGGTTTCTGGGAGAGGGGTTAGGTATGTGATGGTTCGGGTTAGGCTGTCGAAAATCAATGAAAGTCAATATAAAGTCCCCACAAGAAATGAAAACACGACTGTGTGACTGTGTGCGCGTGTGTGTGTGTGTGGGTGTGTGTGTGTTGTAAGACCTTGCTGTCTGAAACAGGAATTAGTAATAGTGATTTAACATGAAAAGGAATATAATGCCTGAACATAAATTAATTTAAACCAAGACATTTACTGGTTTGAAAGTTATCTGGTCATGTCTGCTATTTGTCTTTCAATAAGCACAGTCATTGTTTGTCCCACATCTGTCCAATGATTTATACTCAAAGGCAAACTTTGCTACACTGAAGTCTGTTTTTCATTAATTTATTAAATTTGGCTAAATACAGGAAGCATTTTCATAGACAGACTAAATCCTGATTTTATAGATCAGAACTGGCCAAGTTAGGTTGTTCTTTTCCAATCGATATCTAGAAAATGTGTAAACGTTCTTCCAAAAACACAACCCTGCAAAACACTGTAAGTTACACATTCCTTTCCAGAGGCAAATCTGATTACTTTACTTGTTTAATTAAAATATTTACAATGCTTAGAGACTGTTGAGTGGATAAGCCAAAAATGTTATTTGGTCCTTAAGTCCTATTGACTTTATGATTTTTCAGCTCATGTGACAAAACATTTGGACACCAGTGATGTATGGCTACCTGCTAGGAAAAGCGTGAGTTTGCTGAAAAGCAAAATGCGACCTAATCCTGTGCTGCTGGAGATGCTTCAGACTTTACCACAGTCAGTCTGACTGACATCACCTCCACTTGGCTGCTAAATATTCCAGTATCTCCTTACTGGCATTACACTTCAGAGCAACATGCAGTTCCTGAACAGTGAAATGTCTTCAAGAGAAGTCCATGTGGAGTTGAGATTTTAAGGAAGAATTTCTACAATGTAATCACAGATTCCTCAGCCGCACCCTTCAAGTTTCTGATAAATATAATAGAAAAGCGGAAACAGAGAACAGGCTAAATTTAAAAGTGCTCACTGCACTGACACGTGACTGATGAGAGATTTTTCAGCATCAGTGGCGCTCTCACAGCACCACATACTTAAAAAAAAAAAAAACCTGCTTAACCGGCCACATTATCTGACTTTAGTTTCTACTTTAAATAGAACAGGCTGGTGTGAAAGGTATGATGTCCTGTAATGAAAGGACAACAGTAGTGTCTGCACTCTGCTGGTCTCCATGGGAAATCAATGAGACAGTTAATTCAGTGCAATGGGACTCCCACAGACATGATGAGATTGAACACAGCTGACCTTGCACCACAGACCCAACAACAGGACGAGCGTCAGGCTCAGCACCCTGCAGCATCCTGCAGCTCCAAAGGTTCTGCTACACAGAACCCATCAGAACACACAGTCACACCACCGGGTTAGAAAATACCCTTTTGATATTCCAGCTTTCCGAGATGCATTTCTAAAAAATATTTTAGATACGTTTTGTGAAAAGAGTCCATGAATAGACTAATTTTCCACAAACAATTTGGAGCTTTGTTCCACACAAAAATCTGTGAATAGATAAAAACTGAACCAAAACAGTCAGGTCCCCTTACATCTACATAAACTGCTAGAAGAGGAACAGAGCTCATGTTATCTCTGTGGTTTAAATTAAGTACACTGAAAATAAAACTAAGAATGATGCATGAAATATTTTGAGTGGTTTTCAGTCTCCATGAGCTCACTTACTCTTCCTGATGAAAGTGGTTCTCTCCTCTGACTCAACTCAACGTTACTGCTTAAAAAGGAATGGTTTCACAGAGCCAGAGCTTCTGGAGGTAAGAAACCCAAAACAACCAGTGCTAAACCAACATGGATCCTTTTAGCACTGGAGCTAATGGATGGAAAAAAAAAATCCAGCGAGAGAAGGTTGATTATCCAAACCATACTGACCTTATGCCTGGTGGAAAATATACATCCACTGTAAAGAAATGGCTCACATCCTGTTTGCTCATGGGCTCCTACTCTTGAATAATTTCCTCTAATTAACAATGTGACTCACTGCGGCCCGTCGCCTCGGGTTGCTACGTACCTACGGCTGGAGCGTCGTACTCGTCGCCAAGGAGGATTTCCGGAGCAGAGTACGCCAGAGAGCCGCAGCTGGTGGTCAGCTTCTTCCCCGGCTGAAACTTGTTGCTGAAGCCAAAGTCGGTGAGCTTCACCAGTCCTTGTTTCTCGAAGAACACCACGTTCTCAGGCTTCAGGTCCCTGTGCACCACGTGCAGTCGGTGGCAGTAGGAGATGGCGTGGACGATCTGGGCAAAGTACTTCTTGGCCAGCTCCTCATTCAGGCCCTCCTCATGTTTCATGATGTAGTCGAACATATCTCCCCCGTCTCCCAGCTCCAAGATCAGGTACAGCTTCGTCTGAGTGTCTATCACTTCGTACAGGCGCACGATGTTGGGGTGCTGCACCAGCTTCATGCAGCGCACCTCCTGGAAGAGGTGGCCCGTCGCCACCGTGTCCAGCTTGGTCTTGTCGATGACCTTCACCGCCACCTTCTCCCCGGTGAAAACGTGCCGCGCCAGCTTGACCACGGCGAAGTGGCCCCGCCCCAGCGTCTTGTCCAGGTCGTACAGGCCGGCAATTTTGCCATCGTATCCCCGCTTGAAGCCCGCCATGACTGGAGAGGGTGTTGGGGATAGGGGAGCGCCCCCTGCAGGCCGGGGCAGCTCGCTGGGCTCGCGTGGGTCCAGCTTATTTCGGTTCATCCGAGGCTGAAGAGGAAACCCATGGCTCCAGTTTCCTAAAGGGGAAGAGACACAAAGTAAACGTCCGACTCCTGGCATTGTTAAGTCAGGCATTTCCTCAGCTCATCGGTCTGAGGCTTTGAAAGATTTACTGAAGGGTTCTTTTTCCAGACAAGAATGATTACACAAGGGATGCAACTACTGATTATTTTAGTTATTCTATTAATCTATTGATTATTCTGACAATTAGTCGGATAAAAAAAAATGGGTAGATTCTGGAGATTTTTCTTAAGCCTTTTTTTATACTATATCAGAAATACCTTCACGCTGCATTATGTCACTTTTTTTAAAATAAAAATATATTTTTTTTTACAAATTTGTTAAAATTATCATTATGTGGTCACAGTGCTCTCTGCCTTCTCCCAGTACTAACTACAGAAATACACCAGCCAGAAACAACCAATCAGAGTCAGGAGAAGGGCTTCAGTCCCTCAGGTGCTTACCCCACTCACTAGCTCAGTGGTGACCAAAGTTGGTCCTGGAGGGCCGCCATCCTGCATGTTTTAGTTCTCTCCCTGGTTTAACGCACCTGCATCAAATAATGGCTCTTTAGAAGCCCTAAGAATAACACTGACATGCTGAGGAGGGACAGAACAAAAACATGCAGGATGGCACCACTACTCTAGCTCTTTGCGGTTAACCAGAACATTGCCTGCCAAGAATGCTAAGGCTAGTTAGCGGAAGGTTGATTGACAACACTAAACCCTGCCTCCTGGCTCTTATTGGTTGTTTTTGACTGGGAGCGGTGATTTTCGCAGATCGCAAAAGGGAGGAGGTGGAGGATCTTTTTTTTTTTTTTTTTTAAACAGATATCGAAGAAATATATTTTTGTAAAAGTTACACACTGTAGCTTTAAAAGATGCATCAATTCCTTTTCCTATTGCTTAAAATGCAATAACAGCATTTTATTAGTTTACGCTCTATTATTTGTAGCAAAGGATGGTTCTGCAGCTAATACTTCTAACATCAGCATGTGGAAAGCTCAGGCCTTTCTGCTTGACTTATCAACGTAATAAGATAGCAAAAGGTGCTTGTTGAAAGATTTTATTTTATTACCCAATGTGAACACGGTGAAGCTAAAATGTGGCATTAAGAGTTCTAGGTTGAACAAATTTTCAATTTTTTTCCCTTAAATGCAAAATGTATATATATTCTACACACTTTTTCTACACACTCTGAATGTGTTGTTCTTTTTTATTTCCTTTATGTAATCAGGTAAAAACCCCATTGGGATCTACATCTTTTTTCAAGAGGGACCTGGACAGAAATCTGCACCACATAACAACCTGGTTACACAAAAGTAAAACAAATTTAAAACAGTTTAAAAGAATATGACATTGGTTAATAGAATCACACTGCATGTTTTTAACAACAGCTCAAAATTTTTCTTCAGTTAGCAGCTAATTGATTACTAAATTAGTTGATGATTAATTCAATAATTGATTCAATGTGATTAATCTGATTAATTGTTTCATCCCTATGCTATACAACACAAAACAGGAAGGATTTTTAAAATTGACCATTGGGTGCACAAATCTCAATTTAGTGTGGAACTTTCTCAGAAATACTTTCAAATGTACGCTGGTCAAAATATTTCAAAGACTGGTACTAAATAAAATAAAAATAATACTTTATTGATCCCCTAAAAGAGGGTGGGGGTTGTTGTCCCAGCAAAGCAGACAATACAAATTAAAATAAATAAAGTAATATGAATAAACATACAACAATAAGCCTTAAAATAGAGTCAGAAGTCTTAACTAGACAATACTTTCTCTAGGATTTATTTGACAGGCAAAACTAATCAAAACCACTGAAGTCTTCAGAACCTAGTAATGTTTTAAGGATTCCTCCAACCTCCAAAACTGAACACCTTGGAACTGGGCTTGAACATGTGCCAAATCCCCTTTCACTAAAAACTCCAAGGCCGGATTAAGGTATGAGTGTTTTATGCAGTCAGTCTTTCAACAAATCTGAAGAGGCAAACAAGATTTTCGCTGTATGACAATCATCATTACTATAATGACATGCAAACAGCGTGATATCCATGCAGCAGAGGCAATATTTCAAAACTGTCCAAGAGTAAACAGAGCAAAAAAAAAAGTACTAGTCCACTTTACAACATGTTAACAACATAATAAATAGAGATCATCTATAAATTCATAAAGCTCACCCATAAATCAACAGTGAGCTGGCAGAGGTGCTGTCAACGATCACTAACGTTCAACTGTTTGTATAATTGGAATCCTGAGTTGATGACTCTCCACAATAAAATGTAACGTCTACACCCAATTCTTGTTTATAAAAGCCACTGACGCTTGTAGTATGATTATTGCAGTCTAAAAAAAGAAAGAATAGCATAAATCATAAACACAAATCTAATCACATTTATGAGCTGATGTCAACGTCTGGCCGCAGCTGAATCCATTCTATTACACAGCATGTCTGTTTCCGGGCGCTGTGAGGAGGTTGGGCTTGTTTTGACAGGATGGCAGCTGCATTAGCCTACGAGCTACTCCACATCCGCTGCCTCCTGTTGGGAACCGCAGCTAAATTTTAAGGGACATAAGCGACAAAACAGACACAGTCCAAGCACAGAAGTTTTGGGAAAGCTAGCTTAGTAATCGGCTGGCTCAGTTAAATTAACAGTTAGCCTAACATCACCCCAGACGAGCCCCGGTGTTCATTGATTTAAATCGTTAGCTTAAAGACCAATTGCAGTTAAGTAGAGTTCTTTATTAGACACAAGCTCACACTAACAACCACACAAAGCCATTTACAGTTGCGTTACACCGCCGCGGCCAAAGGAGCTTTGAGACAGCGAAGTATCAGATATTCCACTGTTAGCTCCTGTAAACATGTAGCGGTTAGCATGCTAGAGTTCCTGCGGTACGTTGCGCTCCGCACCTTAGTCTCTTCGGCACACATTAGATCCAGAATCTGGCTTTCGCCTGTTACCGGAGCTCGCGACAGACATTTGCTACCATTTATAAGAAATCTGAAAAGAAGAAAAGGTCAGCGCACCTTGTTTTTGGTGACCGCGGCACCCATGAAGCCCCTAAACCCAAGATTCATCCGTAAGACGGGACATCGCATCGTTAGCAACGGCTGCGCTGTTCGGAATGGCTGTTTCCTCCCAGCCGGGGCAGGGGGCAGAGACGCGACGTTCAGGTGCTTAACATAGTGTCGATATTTCTAGATATCCTTATTTACTCCGAATAATTTACAAAGTGGTTCACTGCTTTTAAACTATTCCCATGCTGTTCAATCGATATGCGTTATTTCGACCTCGGCGGAGAAAAGAAAATTATATTTTAAATGCATTCACATTTTTTAATCAACAGAAGCTTCAGATACCGTTTAATTTTGTTGAATACTTAAACTTCCTAACTGAGGAAATCAACCAAACCACAAGATCTTACCAGATGTTATTGAACGCAGCAAAGGAGCATCATCAACCGCATTCAGCTTTGACGTCAAACGGACTCTTTTGATGGTAAAAGACCGCAGCAGGATAAACAAGCAACTCAAATGTAATACAAATGTTCAGCGCGTAATGACGTTGTAATTTTGATTTTAAAATGTGTTATAGGGATACGTGAAGCACAACACCCCATATTTTTATCGATATGTCCTCCAATGTGATGATAAGCATTACACTTTATGTCTCTGTGGTGTTGCATAATTTCCTCCCAGACCTGACACATGTTATTGTGTGTAAAGCGCACAGCGACATCCAGAGACGAAAAGTCAGATATGTCCATCTAGGAGATCAGACCAGCATCCCTCCTGAGCCACCCTATCTTCACTTTAACTTAGTGGTCATGGTTGTAAACACAATACCCCCTTATACACGTCACAAATTAATTACATTGCAGCACATAAAATTGATTTATCCAAGAAGCTTTGTGGCTTTTTGGGCCAGTCTTGTAATAGAGGGAAGAGAACGAGGCACCAAAGATCTCTTCTGCTGACCACCTGGCACTGGAGATGTGTCAGCCCCACTGTGATGCAGTTGATAAGAACAGATTCCTTGCTAGTACAGTAAAACGAGGTAAAGATTGAGACTGGAGCTTCTGCTATTTTTGATTTTCACAAAAAGTAGAGACATTGTTGGGCCTTCTTTGCCAATAAAGTGGCGTTTTATTGTTTTTTGTTTTTACCTGAACTGGTTCTCTGTGATGTGCACGCGTTTGACTGGCGGGCTACTGATGACCAATGGGAGGTGTTTGGTTTGTGTTTTCCTGAAATAAATTATTATTTTCTTTGTTTTGATATATATTTGCAGAATTTACATGCACGCACAAGCGCGTACTCACAAACACACACACACGCACACGCACACACACGCACACGCGCGCACACACACACACACACACACACACACACACACAC